>NW_015164729.1:202747-233529 GCF_001447785.1 Gekko japonicus
CCACAGCCTCTGCCTAGGGAAAGCAGCTATCCCACCGTCCTTTCCCTGCAGTGGGAACCAAAGCAGCTGACATCATTTTCCTCGCCCCCGTATGATCCGCACAACAATCCTGTGAGGTACGTTAAGGTTGAAAGTATGTGAATGGTCCATAATCCCCCAGGCAGCTTTTAAAACATGAACCTGGGACCTGCACACCATCCTCTGAAGCGCTCTCAGGTACATATCTGTGGCAGAAATGGGGTGACTGCTGGCACCGTTTCCTATCATTTTTTGCCTTGTGGTATTCTGCTTGTGGTGTGATCTGTCTTTTTTGTGGTGTGGCATGATTATGTTATTGGGTTTGTTTCTGTTGAAGGGGAAGTGATGTGTTGTGAGTGAGGACATATTGTACCTCAGAATACAGCAGGTCCCATATGCAACTGACAATGCCAACTGTCTTGCAGAGGGGGGAGGGAGTTTGAGGTGTGGAATGGAGTGAAGACCAATCAGCTTCCATATGCAAATGACCTTGAAACGCTGGTCCAATCAGAGAAGAGTGGGCTGAAGCGGCCCAGCCGTAGAAGCCCCGTCCCTGCACTCAGTCTGCAGATGGTCCGCTCCTGTCAGAGGCCCAGAGCAGACTGACCTGAACACTCTGGCTGGAGCTGACGTGGGCGGGAGTACACAAAGCAGCCAGCGTCTTCTGACTGACAGTTCAAGCCTCCAAACACTGTTGGTGTGAATTGGAACGTTGGGCCCCACTACGGCTTTATATATAAAGGAGACATTTATATCCCATCTTTCCCATTGTTCAATGCACAATTAAAACATTTAATATCAGTGAAACCCCAAATTATTCCCACTCCAACCTAATAAAACCTAATAAATAGAATCTCTCTGTCTGTACATTATTTTAAATGGAGGAGCATTCAGTCATACAAACTCCTGCTAGACGGGAGGACAGACCAGACATAGCTTTCCCTCTGTGTCTACTATTTGTGAAGATTTACGCTCATTTTCAGTTTGTCTTAGTTTATTAACCTGGCTATCATTCTCACAGCTTTATTAACTGAATTTTTGACTGTTAACCACCCCATGAAAATGAAACTCAAATTACATGAGCTATTCAAATGATAGGGAAATACATAGAAATGTAAAATATGAAGGGTATGAGAGGAGGAGGAAATTGTAAATAATTAGAAAATAGTGTCTTTTATTAATATACACACAATATATGTAACTCTGCATTTTTCTAGTGTTGAAATTCTTTACCCTGCTATAAGATCTGTAGCCATACGTATGGGTCTGGAAGATGAATTCGAAGGTTTTGTCACTACATCTCAGTGTATATTTCCCCTTAAAGAAGCTTCAGAAGCTGAGCTCAAAACACAGCAGGTAAAGCAAAACAGAAGACACGAGGAGGTTGTTCTGTAAAGTATAGAGAAATATATTTTCTTTAAAAATATTAGAAGAAATCCAACCCTTGCCAGATCTGTAAAATTTGAATTTCTATCTAAAGGTCTAAAATTGATTACCAACTGATTATGAACTAAAGTGCAGCATATTGTTTTAACAAGACATCAGCACTCCTTGAAAATGAATTAGTTACTTGAGGGTCAACTGAATGTCTGTACTTATTAAACATTATTTATTTTATTATTTTTTTACTAGCACTTTAGTATGTTATATGTATGGTTTTAGAATTTGTGTTTAATGGATTTTATAACTTATATTTATATTGTATTTTTTAATATTGTGCCCTGAGCCAGCTTTGCTGAGAGGGCGGGGTAAAAGTCGACTAAATAAAATAAAATAAATATTATTTAATTTGTTTATATCCCGCCTTTCTCCCCAGTAGGGACCCAAAGCAACTTACATTGTTCTCCTCTCCTCCATTCTATCCTCACAACAATCCTGTGAGGTAGGTTAGGCTGAGAGTGGGTGACTGGCCCAAGGTCACCCAGTAAGCTTCCCTGGCATGAGTGGGGATTTGAACCTGGGTCTCCCAAATACTAGTTCAACATTCTAACCACTATATCACACTGGCTCTCTACTTTCTACATTACTCAGGCAAGTAAGAATTCTCTGTCAACCAGAAGACATACACCTAGCGCAAATGTTTCCCATCAAAAGTAACCCTGTACTCTGCCATTGTGGTTACTGAATGTCAGTTGTCGTTATATCCTCTTGTCTTTTTAATGTACATAAAATATCTTCTGGTTCCAGCTTAAAAAGCTCTTGGAAAGTCTAGAAATACATATTATTCACGATGTGCAAAAGAAAACAAACAAAGAAATGACATTGGTTATATCTGAAAAAGCAAGAGAAGAGAGAAACCTTCCTACTGGTAATGACTGCACATGTTTAATATCTTGCTCATTTTAATAAGGTCTCTGTTATCTTGTGCTGAGGTGGCTCAAGTGGTTAAGATGCTGAACTGCAGGCTGTGGAAGGTCAGTAGTTCAGCAGTTCGAGACCTGAATTGCCATATGATGGAGTGAGCTCCCGTCTCTAGTTCCAGCTCCTGCCAACCTAGCAGTTCGAAAGCAAGAAATTGCAAGTAGATAAATAGGTACCACTTCATTGGGAAGGTAACAGCGTTCCGTGCACCTTGGTGTTTAGTCATGCCGGCCACATGACCACGGAAATGTCTTCAGACGGTGCTGGCTCTTCGGCTTTGAAACGGAGATGAGCACCGCAACCCTAGAGTCAGACTCGACTGGCTTTCGAGCAAAGGAACCTTTACTTTACCCTTTATCTTGTGCTAGCCAAATCAAAAGATAATGTGCAACTTCACACAATGAATGGGGCGGGGCAGCCCATGCTTCTGAAATACAGGCTGTCAGTTTAGAATAGCAGCCTCTCTGCCAGTTACTGGAGAGGTACACCAGAAGGCTCTAGAGAGGGGATGCACAGCGTCTAAGTAAAAACAAAAACAAAAAAAACCACAAGAGTTTATTAGTACTTTCAAACAACACATATGTAATAATATGTAGTTGGAAAAGTGAACTGTTATGTGAATTGAGTGATTTCATAACTAATAGAGTCTTAAGATGTTTAGACAAATGTTAGTCCACAGTGAAATATGTAATATTTGTGCTTGATGGAAGGAGATCTGCAGTTGTGCCTGGATTGGGGACCAGCCCATGAGAGGGAGGAAGAGAGAAGGACCACAAATTTATTGCTAGGGAGAATCAGGCCACAAATTTGTTGATTACAGGTTCCTCAGGTCCTGGTGAAGCATAAACTGGAGACAAGTGTAGTTGATAGCCCAACTGCTTTCAGCACCTTCCCCGAGGCCGGTTGGGGTAAGCGAGGGAAGAGGGCTGGTATTAGGGCTGGAAGCATCAGAAACTGCTCTTTCTACTCATCACCATCTTCCTGGGGGTGTGGTCAATGCATTGACCCCAAGGTTGGCTGCCATGCACTCTCCCCCCAGCCCCTTAAGGGGACCCCCCTTTTGGTCACACTATGAGCCCACCCTACACAACCTGTGCTATGATCCCCAGCCAATGCCTAAACGTTAGCAGCCAATTGTGATGGTTATGATCTTTTTAACTGTACAATCATGCATACACTATATGTTCTTTGCTATGGGGAAGGCGAAAACCCTGGGGCCTGTTAGCCCATTAGAGCCCTGAGTAAAATTCATCTCTGGTCCTGTTAACCAGTGAGCCCCTGCAGACATAGCAAAGGATGGGTAGCCACACAGAAAATAAACTCAGAAAGCATGGGGTTGGAGGGGGTGGCCAGGAGAGAGTTCCTGAATGTCCAAAGCACCTGCAGACCACTCCTATTCAATATGAGCTGAAGATCAGAAAGTAACTTGCAGCCCCCAGGTCCACCGCCATGTCCTTCCCAGTGATGGGAGTGTGCTCCTTGAGGGCTACCTGGCTGACAGCCACTGCTAGGCCCAACTATCCAGGGTCATCCTTGTCTCCCTCTCCCGGCACAAATGATGCTCCAGCTGAAGGCTGAGAACTAGACTTTTACAAATATTTTGTTCAAGTTTACTAGTGTGTGCGTGTGTGAAAGAGAGAGAGAGAGAGAGAGAGAGAGAGAGAGAGAGAGAGAGAGCACTCCCAATCTATGTGGTGCTTTCCTATACATGAATATCCTGCCTTCTGGAGGCAACTGCCATTGGGAGCACTGAAAGCAGCCTCCGTAACAGGGCTATTTTGTATGCACCAATACCAATGATTTCAAGGAACCTTAAGTAATTGGTGTTGAAGATTGCAACTTCCATTGTTCTATTATTCTGAAAGTTGCTGATGAAGTTCTTTTCTCTGTTCTTTCAGAGCTCTGGAAACATCGCAGCATGCAAGAAAACTTCTCAGTTACTAGACCAGAAATAGTCGAGTCATTTATTCAGAGGCTAATGGAAAATCACCAAGAAACTGATGCAGAGGTGCTCAGGTTATATTTCTTTAATAGAGAGTCAGCTTTCATATGGCAAAATCATCTTAAGTTATAACGTTGATTAGAGAGAGAGAAACACAGACTTCTGGTTAATTAAAATGATATTAATTGACTGTAATAATGGACAAAAAAGCAGTAGAGCAGGAGTCCAGTAGCAACTTAGAGACCAATAAAATATATAGCCAGGGTATGAGCTTTCATGAGTCTCTGCTTGCTTTTTCAGAAAAGCAAGGAGGGATGGCAAGAAGGGAGATTACACACACGCACAAAAGTGAGGACCTGAAAGGAATTTATGGGAAGGGGGATTCCCATTCTTCATACCTTTGCTTCCTCCCCTCTCCCCCCACCCCTTCTGTCATTCATGCTCTCTCCCCTTCTTTCTCCTCCACAGCTTCCTGCCACTGTTCTCTCCCCCTTCCCCCACCCTTTCACTCTTCCACCCCTGATTCTTTCTCCCCACCTTAGCTGTCGCCCCCCCCCCCCCAAATCACTGGCCTGTTTCCCCTGCCTCCAGCATTGCCACATTTGGGATGGAGTTAAGACTTCCAGAAGCAGGGTTTTTGGGCAGCAGGCGGGAGGATGGGAGGGGGGGCATAGGATTCGCCACTTCCTTGCCAAATTGTCCACCTCCAGGCCACCTGCCTCAGCAGCATTTCAGGAATGGGGGAAGGGAGAGGCAAAGACTCCCCCCTCTTCCTCAGGCAGGGCAGCGGTTCCAAAGTGTTCCTCCAAACACTTTGACCTTGCTGCTTTCCCCAAGCCTCATAGCAACTGCAGCATTTCCTCCTTGTCCACCTGCCCCCACTCTAAGCTGTGGAGTCTTGTGAGCAACAATTCTACTTTGCGAGCTTCTGTTATTAAAGTTGTGAGCGATCGATTTGGCTACTGCATAAATTAGTTTGCTCTGGAGCCATTCTTCCTGATCTAAGACAAAAATGTGTGAGCTGGAGGCTAAAAAACGGTGAGCTACCTCACACTAACTCAGCTTAGAGGGAACACTGGAGTCCAGTAGCACCTTAAAGACTAACAGGGTATGAGCTTTCCTGAGTCACTGCTCACTTCTTCAAATTCATGAGGTTCTGGGGTATTAGTAAGAACAGGGTGTAGGAATGTAGCTACAAGGAAGAGGTGGTGGGAGAAATGTGGCAAGATACCTGGGGCTGGTTGAAGCAAAAGGAAGAAGCACGGAGAAGAGGAGCTCCAGAAGAGAGTGGAGGAGATGAAGGACAGGTGCGGGAACTAGGAATAATAATATGGGGAACTGTGCTGGCAGGAGAAAGAAAGAGAGGAAGATGAGGATCTAGAGAGGTATTCATACATTGCCTGATGCTGAAGTGTGAGCATAGTCAAGAATGGTGGTGGACAATCCTGAGCTAAAGCTGAACCTAACCTGGTGTGCTAAAAAGAATTTCTTTTATACTCCAAAACTTCTCTGCCAGTGATGGGAACAATGTTTCCCAGATTTGTACTGCTCAGGATGCTTGATGAGTAGCTTGGAATGTCAGGCACAGGCACAGGTCATTCATTTTGGTCTGTATGTGGGGAGATTCCATGGAGTCACGAGAGAAGCTCCTGATGGAAGGGTGTGACATATCCCACAGGAACCTGGCTGTCTCTTTGTGAGAGCATCTTGTTTCAATGAACTCCTATTGTGATTATCTAGTTTTATCAAAGATATTGTCTTCCTGCACCTTTGACTTTGTGGACCCAATGGGTGGGTGGGAGGCACACAGTAACATACATTGCTCAGACTTTGTGTTATCACTATGTAACATGTTGTTAGATCCCAAATCAGGAGAATAGATCCACGTTCAAAAAGAAGAAAGATTTATTTCCAAAGCATGGTTGATCACGAACATACAGAGATTGTTAAGAATAACTACAATACCCAGGGAAGGTGTATTAAAAGGAAAATCAAACCAGGTTTAAACCAATGAACATATTTCCCTCGTCAGGTTCACAGATTAGAAAAGGCGCGAAGCGGGCTGAGAACAGCAACGGCCAATTCCATAAACACAGGTTGAGTTCACACGGGAAACCTAAACAAGCCAGAGCTTCAAGACATAACACCACATCACACCAGCTGGAGACCTTGGCAGTTACAGAGGCACTACATGAACAGGATAAGGCTTTGGGAGACAGGGAGGGGGATGGGACACGTCCCAGGGAAATGGCAGCTCGCTGACACATGTGCTAGATCAGCTTGTGTTGTTGTCTGAAAACATTTTGTTGCAGGAGTTTCAAATTTCATTAGGTGGATTATAAACTGATTCTTCAAAGAGCAACCTGCGTAATATAGGGAGGCCTGCAAGCTTCTATGAAATGTGGTATTAGGGCTACAGTGTATACATATATACATATATGTATATGTGTACATATGTATACATATATACATGTATACATATATACATATAGCATGTATACATATGAAAAAGGGTGGTGGGGTAATAATATGGACTTTATTCTTTAATATTTCTATTGCTGTATTATAGAGTTTTTACATTACTGCTTTTGTTGTAGCGTCTTCTGTTACACAGCTCTGTCTGGTGTTTTGGGGTTTTACAACTACCAGTGTCCAGATTTAACTGTTTATAATCAAGTGAAGTGTCTACTTTCACTTTCTGCTGAAGGTGGTGATGTCAGCTCCTGTGGGTAATCCATACAATACTGAAATATCTAAGAGCCATTCCTTGTAGTTTTGTTATATATGCCATATTCTTACATTGGTCCCATGTTATGTACTGCAAGATATATTGTACTTATTTCTGAACAGTCTTTAGCTTCCTTCTAACATCAGTAGCTAAGAAAACTCTCCTCCTAGTAAATAAACTGACATATAGAGAACTTTAGCTGCTTCCACACGTGGATGATTCCCTGTTGTGCAGCATCAATCAAATGTTCAATGTTTTCCTTGGTATCCCCTCATGCCTACCCATTTCACCCTCCCCACCACACCACCTTCTTGCTGGCCTTAAAAAAAGATTGGTACTAGCTATATTGTTGGTGTTTTAACACTATAGAGATATAGCCACTGCTAATTTTAAAAGCAAGAAACCCTGTGGTGACAGATGGGGGGAAATGGTGGGCTCATGGGGATACTGAGAGAAAATGGCACCAAGGAAGGCAGGTGTTGGAAATGTGTGTGTTTCCAAGGTCTCACAATCCAGTCATTATAGGGTTAACTTGTGTACCCTGTATTGCTATTGTTTAGACGGACCTGGAAGGGAAACCTGGCACAGAGCCAATGGAGGATTAGCCGGGAAAAGTAACTTCTATTGTGATACAGATTGGTTGTTTGTTTCAGGTGACTTCCTTTCTAGGGGTCGAGAAGAAGGACAGATTCTCCATTGTCTGTGTGTTAGTGTGTGACTATGTTTTGAGAAGTAAGCAGTAGAAAATGTAGCTCTTAGGAGTTTGTTATTTTGTAGGTTTCCTGTATACCTTTTACCCTTAGAAATAAAGGTGTTTTTTTCAAACGCAAAGAAATCTCTTCTTTCTAATAGAGCAAGGTCCATTGATACTCTGAGTAATTTAAATACTTTTGACTATTTTACAAGAGCAGGGAGGTCTGAAAATTCATTATCTTCCCATCCATCCAGTGACCAAACCTGCTTTGGATCACAATCTAAAAAGATTGTACCAAAACAGGTTTGGGAAGAAACACAGTGAGGCAGGGGAGAACCCTGAAAGCAGGTGATTGCACAGTCATGCTGTGTGGAACTCAGGAAAACAATACTGAAGTCTTGGATGCAAAGCAGAGTTAATGGTCCATGTGCATGAAGCCTGTGACAAACCTTTAATGCCATGTGGGGACTGATGAACAATCTCTAGTGCAGTGTCTAAGCTAACTCCAGGATACTAGCATTTTTCTTGCATTTCTTCTTGACCCAGTGGTTTAGCTCATGGTTGAAAACCCTTTTGAATTTTAATACTCTTTTGTTAAAACTGAAACCAGGTCATCAGTCCTATTTTGTTTTAATAACTGATGCACTATCATTGCAGAAATATGATTTTAAAAAATTAACACTGTTCATCAATTTCAAGAAGACTTCCTCCCATGTTGGAAGTATGAAATAAATAAGTTCTTTTTGTTTTAAAGAACTTGAATATTGTCATGAGAGTTTCATGCTCATGGACAAAATCTAGTTCTGCTTTTGTATCTTGGTCCCTTTACTACTTAGATTATGGTCTTGTGGAGTGGACTGGGTGGTTTGTGTGAATTATGGAATGGTATAAAGACTTCTTGTCGAATCTACATACTCCTATTTGTATTAGCAGGGAGTACCTGGGAACTCCCTGAGAATACAGTACTTTCAGCCTACCATTACATATGTGGCAAAGTGACATCAGCTATTATAAAATTATATGCTAGCAAGAAACTGGATTCATTTATTCCAGCTGCTGTATATTTCAGTTCACCCCACAACTGGTCTGAATGTGAAGAGTAGGTTTGCTTCATTTTGCCAACTACTTTTCTCCATGATAATGTACATAAAGTGAAATAAAATTTCATTAAAATTACATCAGGATAAATGAAGAGAGGTATGTAAATTAGCCCTAAACAAAATATAGTTTCCATCCATCATCAATCATTCATTCATTCAGTTGATTTATATCCCACCGTCCTCGCAAGTGGGCTCAGGACAGCTTGCAAGGTCACATAGAATATCGTGACAGAGAACAATATATAAAATTCAAACAATTACATTTAAAGCCCCCCCAATAACAGAATTTAACCCCTCCCCCAAATAACAGAAGCAGCACCTGTAATGTTAAAAATGAAAGTGGTCGTTGTGGCCATTGCTGGGCAACTATAACAGTATTCCCAGCCTTAGTTTCTGTCGGTAAAAGGCAGCGGGAGGGTGCATGCTCTTTCCAGGGCTGTTTTGGCCTTCTTTCAAATACAACAGAAATGAAGAACAGGCCTTTGAGAGAGAGCTTATCAGGGTCAGGCCTGGCAGTAGCAGCTACTGGGCAACTTGATGCCACGTGACTTACCTAGGCCCGGCTGCTGGCTGTTGTTCAACAGCAGACAGCCTACCAAAGCCAGAGTGGTGTAGTTGATCCAGCAAAATATTATATACACCCAGAGAAAGCTAGCACATAACCTAGTCCTTTGTAAAGATACTCTGGGAAGTGGTTGTTGCTGCCTGAAAAGGGAATAAAAGGGAGGATATAAAATATACTTTGCCTGTCCAATGAGAAGAGAAGGGGAGGTCTGCAGTGTAGAAATCCTTGAAGATACTGGGGGAAGACAGTCCTTGGGCAAGACTTTTCGGCCAAACTAGACATGTCACTGTCTTCATGGCCAGTATGAGGATGCTACTGCCATTTAAAGTAATTTAAAAATGCCGGGGTTAGGGTGGCAGGGGGGTGCATTTATTCATCTCCCCGAATGGTGCTGCTGAATTGCCGGGGGGGGGCACTCCAGCCGGCAAGGGAGGTGCATCCTGGGGTGCTTTGCTTCCTGTGTGGAGTGAGGAAGGGACAAGGCCAGCCGGCCGAGGGAAAGGGAGCCCACCAGCAGGACATGCGGGCCAAGGCCTAATGGGGAAGGTGGGGTGGCAGGCAGGCCAGAGTGGCACCCTCGTTGAGCCGCTGCCCTAGGCAACGGTCTAAAATTTGTCAGTGATGGGCCGGCCCTGCCCACAGCATAGCATTCTTGTGCCCCCCCCCTTCTTCAAGTGCCAGAACCACTGGTTTTGGGAGGCGTGTTGAAAGACCTGAGTCCGATTGAGGTGAAGAGAGAGGAGGTCCTACGACTGATAGGCAACTTAAAATCTGATAAATCACTAGGCCTGGGTGGCATACATCCAAGAGTTCTGAAATGTGAACTTGTGGATCTCCTGACAAAAATATGTAATCTTTCATTAAAATCTGCCTCCATTCCTGAGGACTGGAAGGTAGCTAATGTCACCCCCATCTTTAAAAAGGGTCCCATCGATACCGGGTAAGTTGGTGGAAACTGTTGTTAGGGAGAGAATTAGTAGGCACATTGATGAACAAAAACTATTGAGGCAGGGTGCGGTCACATGGTTGTTTTGATCGGGTTTCACTGCTGGTCCCTCTCGCATTTAAATTTGCTGATCAGACATGCCAATCCACCTCCCGCGCCGAAGTGGGCTCTCTTGCACAATCCTCCCGGTTCTCTACCGCGTTTTCCTGCTCTGGGAAAATCAAGTACTTTCCGGGTACTTGCGCTTTGAATCCACGATTTTGCCTATCTGGACAGCCATCTCTCGTGCAGTGATTGCGATTAGGTCGTCTGACCATTCTTCACCGCAATGAGGGTTCCCCCCCAGCTTCTTCGAGCGTGTGAGCAATCCTGCACTAAATATGTTCATTGCATGAACGTTCAAGTGCACAACTTCCTCTCCTCTCTCTCCTGCCCCCCTCCCCGGTCCCTGGGTTTCTTGGATTTCCAGCAAGCCTCCTCTTGCCAGCTGGCTTCCTTTTCTTCCGGGTCCACTCCGGTGTCCACTTCTGTCCCCCCCCCGATCCTGTGCACTTTCACCAAAACCTGCTTTCCACCCACTCTGGGGCTGGGAAGGGGGCAGAGAAGCCGACTTTTCCCCCTCTCATCCTTTCCACATTTTTTTTTGCCAAGCTGCCACCTCGTGTGTAAGAGCGATGTGTATAAACCTTCAAGCACTTGGTTGTATGTGGCTGGGTAGTTTTGTTTGCTGTTGGGGGGGGGGAACCTGCCACTACCCCTTTAAAGGGGGCGGGGGGGGGGAGGAGAGTCCCTCTCCTGCTCTCTCTGGGGCTGATGATTAACCTGCTGCTGGCTGGGCTGTGCAGGACCAAGTGTAAATAATGCCGGCAGCCCAAGTTCCTCCACTGGACCCGGGCGAGGGAGGGAGGGAAGCCCAGGAAGCAATGTGTCATCCCAGCAGTCAGGGAAATGAGAAGCCATGCTTGAGGACTCAGACGCATCAGTTTGCACAATAATTTTTTTCATTTCATCTGGGTGGGCAAGCACCGGTTCTGAGGTGAATAAGGCCTTTAGGCGATCGAACGCGTCTTGACACTCATTGCTCCATGGCAGTGTGGCGCTCGGCTTTGTAGCCTCCGGGCCCTTCCCCTTAGTTTTTAGGAGATCTGTGAGGGGTAAGCTGACCTGGGCAAAGTTGGGTAAAAAGGTTCTGTAAAAGTTCGCAAAACCGAGGAAGGATTGGAGCTGTCGTCTGGTTCCGGGTACCTCCCAACCCAACACATCTTGCACCTTCCCCGGGTCCATGGCCAGGCCCCGGTCAGAGATCCGATACCCCAAGAAGTCAATTTGCATTTTGTGAAATTCACATTTTGACAGTTTGGCGAAGAGTTTGTGCTTGTGCAACGTGGTTAAGACCTCCCTCACCAATTTCACATGTGAAGGCAGGTCGGGGGAGTACAGCAATATATCATCAAGGTAAACAAGCACCCCCTTGAACAAGTGCTTGTGTAACACTTCATTTATTAAGTTCATGAAGACCCCTGGAGCCCCCTGAACGCCGAAAGGCATCACCCGGTATTCGAATTGACCCAGGGGGGTGTTGAAAGCGGTTTTATGTTCGTCCCCTTCCCTGATGCGCACCCGGAAGTAGGCATCTCGAAGGTCTAGCTTGGAGAATATTTTCCCTTTGGCCCATGAGCAAGTCTTTAATCAATGACACGGGATAGGCGTTAGTAGTTGACACTGCATTTAAGCCCCGGTAATCCGTGCAGAGTCTTAGCCCCCAATTCTTTTTCTTTTGGAATAGAACTGGGGCCGTGAAGGGGGACGAAGCCGGTCGGATGAACCCTCGGGCTAAGTTCTTCTCTATGAATTTGTGCAGTTCTTCCTTTTCGGCCAATCCCATTGCATAGATGCGCCCCTTCAGCAATTTCTGCCCCGGCAACAGTTCAATGCTACAGTCTGAATGTCTGTGAGGGGGGAGCTCTTCCTCTTCCTCCTCAAACACTCTAGCCAAATCCCGATACTCGGGGGGAATGGTTAACAGCTCCTCCTGAGCCAGGCACACACAAGGGCCCTCCGCTATGGGCTGTTGGCCCCAGTTCAGGTCCCACCGGTGGCTCTGGCACTTTGGAGAAATGAACTGTACTTTCCCTTCATCCCACAAGATGTAGGGGTCATGTCCGTGCAACCATGGGGCCTCGAGGACTAAGGGGAACCTGGCAATTGAGGTGATCACAAATGCTTTATTCTCCCAGTGTTTCCCAGCCCCAATCCGCAACGGCACAGTCTCATACTCACACGGGTCTTTCATTGTAGAGCTGTCCGTTTCGGTGAAAATCAGGGGTCTTTTAATTTCACCACCCCAGCCTCCAATCCCATAACCATCGAGGGGTTGATAAGGTCCCTCCCGCACCCCGAGTCAATTAGGGCTCTCACCCATATATGCGTGCCGAGGCTGGGGTTAATCAAAGTCACAGTCACGAAAAAGAGGGAGGGAAAACTGCTCACCACATTAGGCACCCCCGGAATCGGGCCCTGCTGCTCCGCGCCTCTTACAGCAGGACCAATCTGTTTCCCGCCGGCTCAGGGTCCTCTCTGCTGGATTCCGCCTCCCCTTCCTCGAGAGCCACTTGCAACGCTTTGGCATATTTTGGCTTCCCAGTCGCCTTCTTCACTGGCACTTGGGTTGGTTCACTGGGCCCCTGTTTCACAGGCCCCGATCCACCGCAATTGGCCGTGAAATGGCCCCGCTCCCCACATTTCAGGCAACGCCCCTGCCTCATGCGCTGCTCCCCGTTCGACTCCACGTGCCGTGGTGCTTTCCCTTTTGTTGGTTGAGGGGTCGGCTGACCCCCTGCCATCGCGATGTCCAGCCAAAGGGTTTGCAGGCGGGTTTCCGTGCTCTCTCCCTCTTGCATCCAGGCTGGGAGGGATACAGGATCAACTGCTCTCAGGACCGTCTCTTGAATCTCCAGGTTCAGTCCCACCCGGTATAGTTCCGCTAAGACAGGATCAGGCCAAGATTGCACTTTGGCCACGTGGAGCTTGAATTCCGATGAGTATCCCCTCACCGATCACCTACCTTGTTTAAGGGTTCGCAGGAACGCCCTCGCGTTGGGCCCAGCGTTCCGGTCTTCGAATTGGGCTCGCAACGGCCACATAAAAGCATCCAGATTAATCAATCCGTCACCGGCGTCGTCATAGTCACTGGCACCGTCGACTGGGTCGTTGGGGTCCCCCCACCAGTCGTGGCAGGAGTCGGGACTCCCTTAAAGTCGTCCATATCGGGAATGATGGCGCCTGGTATTTTTGGCCACTGTGTGTCAGAGTGTTGGACTGGATGGGCCATTGGCCTGATCCAGCATTGGCTTCTCTTATGTTCTTATGTTAACCACAGTCAGGAGAAAAGAGCGGCTCAGCCCACTGCACACAGGTTGCAATATTTTTAAATCACTTTAAAATGGTGATGGTGACCCTGTGGTAGCCACAATGATGCCATCACATCTACTTTGGCTCAAAGTCCTTGTCTGGTTCTAAGTTGGTGCCTCAGTTCCAAGAATAGCTGAATCCAAATTCCAGACAAAAGAGCCCTTTTAATACTTTTTTGTTGGTTGGATCATTGGGGTTTGAATTTAGAAAGGAAAAATCCAGTTTTTGCTAGAGCTATGAAGAGCTCCTGGCATGGCATGTTGGAAACTGGACTGAATTAAAATGGGGGGGGGGAGGATTAGCTTCAACGGTGGTAGAAATTGACCCAATTAATGCCCTGCTTCTATGGGCGCAATTGATCAGTTTACTACACTAGGAGGAATCATTCACAGGTATTGGCCAGGTGGAACTACTTACCAGGCTTCTATGTTAGGCCCTTGACAACAGATGCCTTGGGGCTCTAGGGGGGTTGGTTGGCATTTTATTTCCCCATATGCATGAGTAGCATTAAAGTTCACTTTAATGGCAGAGAATATGCTTCTCAAATGACTGCCTGTCATTTCCTGAAACCACCTTCTTTGGGGTGCTGCAACTTGGACCCCATAAATCCAATCCTCACCAAACTTGGAGGGCAGGTAGAGGAGAGTCAGCTGGAGATCCCCTGTGAGTTTGCTGTCTCTAGCATACTGGGGGGGGGGGTGTTCTACCACTTCACAAACTGAACCAGTTCATGAGGCAACTAAAAATGATTGACAGTCCGTGGTTTGCGAACAGGGCATGTCATGAACCAAACCACATTTTCCCGGTTCGTGCCCATCCCTACTGATCTCTATATTCTGGAGATCAGTTGTAATTTGAGGAGATCTCCAGGCCCTACCCAGAGGTTGGCAACCTTACATCAAACACTCAGTACATATGCTGTAACACCAGTGAAAAATCACTGGAAGCAAATTTGCAAAGCAGTGCACCCCTAGGAAAACTAACGTTTTGACTGTTATTTTCTGGGATGATTTCCCCCCCCCCTCAGATCACCATTGGAAAAGACCACTTACAGAGATGCTTCACTGCTCTGGGTTGTGACATCATGGCTAGAGAGCGCAGCAACTTTGAGACCTACTCCATGTTTTATGAAAATATCCTCCAGCAGCAGCAGCGGCTCCTGTATCAAAAAGAACAAGTATTCTCACGCTATTGATTTCATGGTGGGAAAGGGAAATATGTTGCTCTGATTCCTCTTCCATGGAAAGGGTTTGCATAGTTGCTGTACTAATCAAGTAGAAAGATGGTGATTTTTTCATGGAGATGGAAGGTGCTTTTTAATTCTCTTTCAGGAAATGCATGCAACAGAAGACAAAGGCAGAAATGCTGAGTTGGGGCTTACTCAGGTGGGTGGCATTGTTATTTTTATTCAGCTAAACTGAGGAACATCTCTTGTTGCTAGTTATATGTATACTCAAAGGTATGTTTTAAACCTATCAATTATGAATTTAGATAGAGGTACGTAGTTTTTATTGCATTTTCTCTTCATTGTTTAGGTAGCAGAACTGAGCCATGAGATGATCATGGAAATAACAGCCCTGAGAGCCAGACTTGCTGATCTACATAGAGAAGATTACCACCTCAAAGAACAAATAAGAAAAGAAGTGCAAGAGAATTATAATGCATTAGTGCAAAGCTTATTTCTGATGTGTTTGCAACTGAAAGTAAGTACAAAAGGGGCATGTATGTACAAAATGTAAGACAATTTAGTCTGCTTATTCATAGACAACCATGGTGAAGAGGTTGGGGAATATAAAAAATCTTTGTTAGATTTTGTTAACATTGTCCCCAGGCCCAGACAAGCCCCGGACAGTAGGATGTCTGCACAGAATTGTCCCACCCTTAAGATGCTGTTCCACTACGTCTCCTATGCCTTTTACAGTTCTTTCCATCTTCTTACCATTTCTCCCCTCCTCTCACTTATCTTCTATACTGTGGTTGTCTTTACCTAATATGTATGATACCAGTGAAAATAGCATTTGGCTAGTTGTATTCTGCCTTCTACTCTGGTGTCTTGATTCTGTCAGAACCCACAGCCAACAATGTAGTACACACTTCTCAGGAAAGGTAGGCACTGTTAAGAATGGCGTCTGCCCATTGGGCATAATAAGATATAGGGTATTCATATGCAACCCCCCTCCCACTGCCCTGGCCAATAAGTCACGCTCTCGCATGCGGGAGAAGGAGCTCAGGCCGTTAGCGCTGAAGCTGGGAACAACTGCGCTCACACGGGTCCCTGGAAGCTAGACATCACACCACCTGTACAACTTAGAGATAAGCGTTACAGCAGCTACGAAGTACAGAAGGAATGCAGTGGCAATTAGTATTCAACTGACCTCCCCAACCCCCATGGCAGCATAGCTGACAGATTCAAGAGAATAGTTTAGTCTATAGAAGCTCTGTTACAGAAAGTGTTTACACAGTTCAAATGTCAGTGGTTCGGAAACAACAGTGTTGATACATGTACTTTAAATGGAGAAACCGTTTGAGATTTCCAGTTTAATAGGTACATGCTATTATTATTTGTTTTGTTAAATCTGCTTCTGTGGCATATTGGAAACCACAGGGCCATTTTCTTTGGTATGAACAAAATAAAAGTCCTTAGCTCACTTATTGTAGCATAATCTTTGGTAGACTAAAGCAAAAATAAGTTACTTTAAGGTGCTACAGGACTTTGCTTTTGCTGTAACAGGTGGCTTCCTCGCTAGAATATCTTTTGCTTGGGCTATTGAGAAAATAATTGGAAATTCATTTTTCCACTTTTTAGCTCCCATGACTGTCAAAAATATGACCTACAATATTTGTTAAAAGAATGAGAGACTGAGGGACTCAGCATTTACGCTGTCATTAGGATGCTTCTTTTGTGAATTTTTGAATTTTGCAAAACCTGGGCTCTTGATCCATTCACAGTGCAACTTTTTTATAGCTGCTGGGAACTTTTCTCTAGGGGGTTATGGGATGCCTGCAAATAGCAGCCTTTCCATTCTGCCATGTGGAAAAAAAGAACACAGAAATCCAAATTGTTACTAATTTACTGTGGGGATCCTGATATTCATCTTAAACAGGGAACTTTGTTTCAGAAGTAAATCACAGATTTGTATAGCTTGGAATATCAGATGGTGCTTCTACACAATTGTGAATGCAGTATTTGTAACTGGTGCAGAAAGGTCATGAACATATATTAGGCAGTGCTTGTGACATCAAACAAGCATGCCTTTTTTGTGCCTGTATCATTTTATGCACCTTAAAAAGTTCTATTTTATTTCCCTTTTTTTAGTTTTTGGCAGCTGAGTACTTTTCAGTGTACCATTCAAGTATGGAAAAAACCACAGCAAATACCAGCAAAGCTAACCCCTTTCTTCATTCAACAGTGCCCCGTGCTGCTACTAATCTCTACCTTGCTTTTTTCATTAGCTTTTTTCATTGTCTCCAGTGAGATGCTAATTTACATGCCCCCCAAAGTTGATAGAGCTTTCATAAAATAGGGGTGAAACTTAGAACAAGATTAATTTACAGTATTTGAAATTAGGGGGGTTTTAATCAGGAAAAATTGAATTGCATGCCTTCCTTTCAGTTCACATACATTTATATAAATAATTCTGACCTCTGGCTGTGGTTTCAGGGAAAACTCAATGAGTATCGCTTAAGCATCAGTCGACACATGTTTGAGATGATCAGTGAGGTGAGAAGAGACGGAGTGGACAAAATTATTGCCCTGAAGAAGAAATTTGGCTCCACTAAAGACAACAGTGTGCTCAAAGAACATTTGACTCAAGTAAGCTGACATGTGAGAGATTTTTTGAATTTATGTTACAGAAAAGTGAACAGACAAATGTCAAGATTCAACACTGAGAGGAATTAGGAGCCCGTATTAAGTATAGATCTGATATCTATGTTTTAGGCATTTTCTACATAATGAATGGAAGTGACTACAAATGAAAATGTATAGGAAAGTGATACTGAAAACATATCTAAGCAGGAAACAACACCTTGTTCATTTCCTAGAACTCCTTGATGTTGCTAACCCACCAACAGATGGGAGAACAGAGTTTATCCCTAAGGTTAAAATGTCTTTCTTCTGAGAAATTTAAAAATTCATGTCTTCCAGATCTGCAAAGATCACTGGTAGAGACATGTGTTAGCCTATTTCAGCTGGAAGAAACCTATTTTGGTGTCTTGCCTGTGTGTATGCCTCATGGCCAGATATACAGGAACAGAAGGAACGCTAATGCGCAAACACTTTCCAGTATTTGGAAACTACCATCAGGCAGGGCATGTAATGCTCCAAGCTAAATCTGATTTACATTAAGTGGGAGAGCTGAACTGGTGCTGGATACAAGCAAGAGAGGAGGAACAGAAACATGTTAATAAGAATAAAAAAACTTGCTTGGCAAGCTGGGGAACAAAAAAGGCTGAGAGATGGCACTGTATCACAAGTGTCAACACAGGCCAAATCTGAAAAGCACTTTCCTGTAGGACTTCACATTCACATAGCATCTTGTTTAAACTGGGCTGACACCCACGCAAAGCAACTGAGAGGCATGTTTAGCTGCTTTGTACAGGTAGCAGACAGTTTACACGAGATGCTGTTTGAGTGCAGTATTGCACAGGAGAGTGCTTTTGTCTAAACCAGTTACTGTCTTTGAATCTAGCTACAGTGGAGGGAGATGGAATGTTTATGTTAAAGTACACTATTGGTAGCTAAAATTTAAAAGTCAGATGAAGATTTTTTTAGTATCAGTAGTCTAAATTTCTGAAATAGTCCCTCCAGAAAAGAACCGTGAACAAATGATATTATGGGTCCAAAATTATCTTCATAGATTTATCCAATGCTATCTTGCAATTTCTTCATTAACAATGTTTATAAGAACTCTCCTTCTGACATCTGACTGTACTCCTGACGTCTTCTACATCTGATAGAACTCATTTTAAAAAGGTCGTTTCAGAGGGTAACCGTGTTGGTCTGCAGTAGAACAGCTAGATTCAAATCCAGTAGCACCTTAGAGCTTTTGAGAGTCAAAGGCAGCTTTGACTTTCCAAAGGCTGGTGGTGGTAGTGGAATAAAGTGCTGTCATGTCACAGCTGACTTATGTCAACCCCATAGGGCTTTCAAGGTAAGAGATGTTCAGAGGTGGTTTGCCATTGCTTGGATCTGCGTAGCAACCCTGGTATTCCTGGGTTATCTTCCATCCAAATACTAACCAATGCCAGCCAGTCCTGCTTATCTTCTGAGATCTGACAAGCTCAGGCTACCCTAGGCCATCTGGGTCAGGGCCTTGGAAGATTACATCCCCAAAATCTTTTTTGGGGGTATTTTTTTGCATTTGTGTGTGTGTACCCATGTCTGGAAGTCATGGCAACCTCTGATGACTCCTAACTGAGGTATGGAGGAAATTCAACGAAGTGGCTTGATAGCCTACCTCTGCCTCCCAGCCCTGGTATTCCTTGGAGGTCTCCCTTCCAAATACTTGACAGGGTCGGCCCTGCTTAGCTTCCAAGATCTGAAGAGATTGGGCATGCCTGGGCTAGCCAGGTCAAGGTACATCCCAAAAATCTTGTTTGCCTCTAAGATGCTTACTGGACTATTAAGTTGGCTCATCTGTGACTACTGGGATTCTTCCTTCCAGTCTCCTACCTTTGTTTTGCACACACACACCCCCACGCACCAGCTAGCACAACCAGAAATGGGACACTGTGGCTAGCATGCAGTAAAAAGGTTCTGGTTTGACTTTGTGGGTTTTGCATAAGGTCTGACTGATCACCTCCCCCCCCCCCCCGGTCACCTGGGTAGGTAACCCTTTGGCTTCCTTGCAGCAGAGTGGAAAGGAACAGGGCTAATTAGATGGATATTAAAAGAGATTCTATGATAGATCACTAAACAGAAGCTTAATCCTTGCCAGACAGATGGTGATGCTGGTGGACCCAGTTAACCAGGAAGGAGGTGATTTTCATGTTCTGGATGGGGCCATAGCCTCATATAAGGGCTGTACATAGTTTACAAATACTCCTGATTCCATCATTGCTCCGGGATATCTAACTAGCTTTTGTCACAGGATGTGCCTGTTTTTATTTATTTTAATCGTCATAGGGGGTTTTTTAATTTTTAAATAATCACATACGTTACAATAATCAGAGAATTACATAAATTTCCAATTGAAACATCAGAGTGAGAAAAATGAAATAAAGTGTCATAATGTTTGCTCCCAGTGGCTTAAAGCCTGTTTCCAAATAAAATCAGATTTTGTGAAATCCTCATTTATTTTTGCAGGGCTGATAATTTCATATATAAATAAAAACTCTTTACCTTATCTACAAAAAGCTTTATTGTTAGAAGTTTTATTTGTTTCCAAAGTTTGGCAAATATTACTCTAGCAGCTGTAATAACATATAAGGAAAATACCCAATATTTATTAGGATTAGACATAGCATAATTCAACCGAGTTTGGGTGTACCAACAACACTATGGTCAATACCCTTTGACAACATAATAGTAATAATCTTCCAATATTTCTTGGCTCTAATGCAACTCCAGCACATGTGGAAAAAATCTACGTGAGGCTCATTATAAAACTAGCGATAATTGTTAATCACTTTATACATTCTGGATAACCAGTTGGGGAAAGGTGCCAATGATGGAGCATCTTTATTGCCTTTTCTCTCAAATTCAGACTGACAGAAACAGGCAAGCCTTCAAGAACAAAACTTCCAACCCTGAGTGTCAAGCTCATAACCTACAAGCATTGCCATTTCTTTATATATGTTTGGCCTGAGCCCCGAGCAGCCATACATAACAGTTTATAATATATCAATAATGAGGCACTAAGAACTTTGAACAGGGTTAACTCACTTCAAAAATCACCTTTACATATTCTTGAAACAAGCAAGTTTTTTATTTGGAGATACTGAAATACAAGTATTAATCCATTATTGCTTTCAAATACAATATTATATTGAACTTTTTTAAAAAAATCACTAAACTGCAGTATCTGTCCAATCCTGATCTTTCCTGTATTAGACTATTTATATTTTTAACAGCACCTCTCTGCTATTACTCCATGAAGCCATCCAGTATGACCTTACTGTATAATAATTTAATAAATGTGCCTGTTTTTAAAGCTTTTACTGATTCATCAACTGTGTACTGCTTTGGAAAGAAAAGACTTTTCCTCTGTCATATAGATGCCTCGGTAGCTGCCAGATTAGGTTAGTGCAGTGTGCTCCATGTGGGCTGCCCTTGTGGATGGTTTGGAAATATCAGTTGATCCAAAATGTAGCTGTGTAATTACTATCTGCTGCTTGCCAAATGGAACATATTACACTAGTGCTTAGGGGTGGCACTTGTTGCCAATTTGTTTCCAGGATAAATTCAGGATACTGGTAGATGACCTCCAACTAATGTACTTAGAATTTCCTTGGGACTTTAGATCATCTGCTGGGGCCCTGCTCCAGGTCCTACCTGTGGTAAGTATGGCATCCCATAGCTGGAGAGACTTCACTGAAAGCACCCCATTTGTACAATGGTCTCCTACAGAAAGAAAAGAAGCAGCCACTCTTTTGACCTTAATGACTACCTGTTTTCCACCAAACAATAACATTTGTCATTTTTGCTTGTTTATTTTGTATTTTAGAGTTGTTTTAAAAGCTATTTTAGTCATTTTTTGTTAGCTGCATTGCGGTCCCAAAACTGAATGGGAAGAATGGTTATAAATACATTTTAAAATAAGATTGGTATGACACAACAAAAACAATTCCCTCCCTCAAGAATTGATTCTAAAATGGATACTTGTTTACTATTGTACTAGCAGTAAAGCCCGTTGTGGAAATAAATACAACGAGATCTAGAAAGAGGCTCTGGGGGAGTGCTCTGGCTTTGGGCAAACAGTGTCATTTTGCTGTGGTGACCTCAGCAGGGTATAATGACAGAGTCCACTGTTTTCTCCAGAGGAACTGATCTCTGCTACCTGAAGAGCAGTTGTAATAGTGAGTGATCTGTAGCCCTCACCTGGAGATTGGCAACAATTGTTACCCAGGATGAAATGGCTGGTTTGGAGGGTGGAGTCTATGGCAGTGTACCTGTCTGAGGTCCCACCCCTCCTCAAACCTCACCCTCTTCAGGCTCCATCCCTCAAATCTCCAGGAATTTCCCATCTGGAGTTGGCAACCCTATCAGGACTGGCCCCAATGTGTTTTCTCCCAAAGGCCAAAGTAGGTGACAGGACCAAGCTTAGTTGCCTACCAACAGGCACTGAGGGGAAAGTAGGATTGCCAGCTCTAAGGAGGGAAATACCTGGAGGTTTGGGGGGTGGATTCTGTAGAGGGCAGGGCGACGGAGGCATCGGCCTTCTGTCGCCCGCCTTGATCTCCAGGTCCCACCTGGAGATTGGCAACCCTAGGGGAAAGTCAGCTGCACAGCAGGGGGTTGAAGAGAATGGTTTGATGGGTGCTGGGCCAAGATTGGCAACAATAGTTCCCCAGGAGCAAATAGCTGGGTTGGAGGGTGGAGTCTATGGCACTGTAACCTGTCTGATGTCCCCCTCTCCGGCCTCCACTCCTCAAATCTCCAGGATTTTCCATACCTAAAGCTGGCAACTTTATCTCCTCCCCTCTCAGTAGCCTCTTATTTTGCCTTAAATTGGTTTTGATGCCAGCAGAGTGAGAAAATGCCAGAGGCTCTGGGTGGGTGCCTCATCGTAAATGCACCAAACAATTCCTAAAGATTTGCCAAAACACTACTCTGTCGACAAATTGCAGCACTTTGAATTAGCACCAGAGCTTTAAGAGCTCTCCAGCTGTCACCTGGAGACTGGCAACAGCTTGTTTGGAGGGTGGGGAGTATGGCATTGTATCTGTCTGAGGTCCTCCTCTTCCTCTTCCTCCTCCTCCTCCTCAGACCCCACCCTCAGCAGGCTTCATTCCTAAACTATCCTGGAAGTTTCCAACCTGGAGTTGGCAACCCTATGTCCTTTCCAGGCACCCATCAGCCTAACCTTTATCTGCCTGTCTGTCTTCAAGTTTACTCCCCCCCCCCCAGCCTCTGCCTAGGGACCAGCTGACATCATTCTCCTCTCCCCCATATGATCCGCACAACTACCCTATGCGGCATGTTATGGTTGAAAGTGTGTGAATGGTCCATAGTCCCCCAGGCAGCTTTTAAAACATGAACCTGGGACCTGCACACCATCACTGCCTTGTGGGGGGGGGGAGTATGAGGTGTGGAATGGAGTGAAGTCCAATCAGCTTCCATATGCAAAAGACCTTGAAGGTTCCATATGCAACTGACATTTCAACTGCCTTGCGGGGAGGGGGGTGAGTTTGAGGTGTGGAATGCAGTGAAGTCCAAACAGCTTCCATATGCAAAAGACTTTGAAACGCTGGGCGGGACTGCACAAAGCAGCCAGTCATCCCAGCCAGCGTCTTCTGACTGACAGTTCAAGCGTCCATACACTAAAGGGGCCAAATTTAGAATGTTCATATAGAATGTTCTTACTCAATTATATATAAGGAGAGATATTAAGGAAATGTGTCTGCTATCATGTTTTAAATGTATTGCTTTATGCCAGATGTTTTCCTTTAGTCATCTTGCTGTATAATGTTCTGTTTACTCTGATTTGGCTGGGTAATAAATGAACTGGATGCTGGTTCAGTCACACGTACTTGAAATGCTTTCCTAAAATGGGACTTGACTGTAGCCTAAATTATTGCCTTAATCAGAAAGCCGATATTCTAAATATGCAAATATAGCACAAATAGAAGGAAGAGATCATATATCTAACTTAACTCAAAACTGGAGGAATAAAAACCATCCTAGATGAAATATGTGCATCATCAGCCCCATAGTTAGACATTTGGGGGGGGGGAAGAGGGGGCACAGTGGCTAATTTAACTAAATCAATTAAATCAAATTAATTAAAAATGCAATGGGGTCACCATGAGTCCGACACTACTCCACGGCGCTCCTTCCCTGCTCACTCTTGCTCTTTGGCTCACTCTGCCAGGCTCAGGGGAGGAAGAGAAAGCACCTCAGCCACGCAGCCCGATCCCTCCCATCCTCCTTTGAGAAAGCCTCCAAAGTGTAGAGGAAGTGAGGAGGCTGTTTGCCCTATCAGGCTCAGCTCCCCTGTCTCCTCCCTTCCCTCCCACTGCCCCCCAGCCTGGCGTGTGGGAGAAGCTGGCTGGCATTTCTTGGCAAGGAGGAGATACATTTGGGCAGGGTGGAAGAAACCACCTGTCTGCTCCAGTAACATGCTGCCCAGCTACCAAGGCTCTGTCACCCTCCCCTCCCTCTCAGACCTGGCAGCAGAGCAGCCGTAGCAGCACCTTTGCAGTGGCCACCAGCGAAGTCCAGAAGCCACCATCTGCCCCAGGGAGGGAGGGAGGGAGGGAAGAAAGGATAAGGTGGCTGCACTAACCTCGTTGCCAGTTTCTGGGAGGCTCCTGGTGACTCGGCTTCTCCTGGGCAGGCTTGGCTAGTGGGAGTGGTGCCAGTGCGTAAGGGGGTCTTCCTGCTTCTGGCTGCTTTGCCCATGCTTTCACATGCTTTGCCCATGTGAAACTGAGCCACCCCACCGGGAGGGTCTGGCACATCTGTGGGGGGCATAGCCCCCCTCGCCCCTGGCCAGCTGCGGGCTACCACTGGTAGTGCTATAATGCAAAAATTAATTTTTCAAAGCCACGATGATAAGCCAAAGCTGCTGTTTTGGATAACTTTGAGTAGTCACAGGTGGTGTTCCCTCTAAGCTGTGTTAGTGTGAGATAGCTCACAGTTTTTTAGCCTCTGGCTCAAACATTTTTGTCTTAGCTCAAGAAGAATGGCTCCAGAGCAAACTAATTTATGCAGTAGCCAAATCACCTGCTCACAACTTTAATGCCAGTAGCTCACAAAATAGAATTTTTGCTCACAGGACTCCATAGCTTAGAAGGAACATTGGTCACAGGCAGAATGCTTCAGTTTCATTTAGGGGTATATTATTTATATGCTGTTTCCCAGGTTTTAGATTTGGCTTGCACCTTTTAGTCTTCCACAATACAAAATCTAATGCTTAAAATTGCACAACTAAACAGCTGTTTGTGAAATAGTAGATTTGTCAAATGAGGACTTGATGGAGGTTTATTTGCCTTTATTAGCAGGAGCAACTGCAGGAGCTAAGGGATGAAAACAGCCATTTGGGGGAGTTGGTGTGCAAACTGAAGACCATTAGTTGCTGGAAAGAAACAGTCCAAAAAGCAAAACTGTCTGCCTCCCTAAGAGAGATGGAGAAGGTGAGAGAAACAAAGCCCCTTTCTTCAGTAAGCTTGCTGAAATAAAGTCATTCTAGATTATGGCAATAAAGCATGTCTTAGCATCAACTTTTCCCAGTGTTTTAACTGTTTCTTCTGTTCTTATACTAGTTTCTTTCAATTGCTTTTGGGGAGCATCAAAGCTATGGTTGAGGTTGGTCATCTGGTCCAGCAGAGGGCGCAGTGCTATAGCTAGCATATTAGGGAAGTCAGTGGTTACTTCTGGTCTAGAGGCCGGCATTGCTGAGCTGGCAGTTCCTGTAGAAGGTATCCTCCTAGCTGCCATTTTATCAGCCTGTTGCGACATTGCTTACACAGAAGAAAAAAGTTCCTTTAAGTCTCTGAAAGTCTGTTAAGTCGTACGCTTCCTACTATTCCGCACACTACTCGGCTACAATAATGCTTTTCAGTCAGGACCATCACTCTGCCACTCATATTTGCTCTCACAATAACTTTTTCCAGGGTGGGATTAACTCCTCCCCCCTCCACTGTATCGACTTGGGCCTTTGGGGCAGTTATCCGCTTGGGCGCTTGGCTAGTTTTAAGATGTACACTCATGCTTCATTCCACGCGTTACTTCCAAAGGTAGGGAAAGCCTCTGAATGCTGGATCACTTGTTTACTCGGTCCGGCGTGCACCTCTACCTCCATTACTGGTCTTGCGGCAGCAGGACCTATCAGGGCAAAGAGGAGCCTCGATTCCTTGGCCGTTGCCTCGGAAGAGGCACCCCTCATGCTCCAGGCTATGAGCCCCCTCCAAGGGCTCTGGGGGGGCCTGGAATTGTCCGGGACCCCTCCTGTCTGCCACGGTTACAGGCCGCTCTCATTGGAGAACGATGGAGCACACCTGCCAGCAAGTCTCCAAAACTGGAAGTCCTATGCTATGGCCCTTTTAATACAACCCAAGACTGAATTAGCCTTTCTTGCCACCGCATCATACTGATTGCTCATATTTAGTTTACAGTTCACTCACCCCAAGATCTCTTTCGCATACACTACTCCCTAGAAACATATCCACCATCCAGTATTTGTGCTTGACATTTTTGTGACCCAGATGTAATACTGTGCATTTACCTTTGTTGAATTGCATCCTGTTTGCAATACTCCAGAGTATTTAGGTCTTGTTGAATTATAACTCTATCTTCTTGGGTGTTTGCAACTCCTCCCAATTTGGTAGCATCAGCATATCTAATGAGTAGCCCTTCTACCCCTTCATCCAGATCATTGATAAAAATATTGAAAAGTACCAGGCCCAAAACCAAGCCCTGCGGCATCCCACTGGACACCTCCCTCCAATCTGATGAAATGCCATTGACCACCACTCTTTGGGTGTGGTCCTCTAACCAGTTCCCTATCCACTGAACTGTCCTATAGTCCAGTCCACAGTCTTCCAGTTTTCCCATCAGAATGTCATGGGGAACCTTATCAAAAGCTTTACTGAAATCCAGGTAAATCCCATGATCCTGTAAGCTCGTCACACGATCAAAGAAGGAAATCAGGTTGGTCTGACAAGATCTGTTGGGGACAAAACCATGCTGACTTCCCCAGATCACTAAGTGGTCCTTCAGATGCTTACAGATCGATCCCTTTAAAATCTGCTCTAATATCTTCCCAGGAACAGAAGTCAGACTGACCGACTTGTAGTTTTCCAGGTCATCCTTCTTCCCTTTCTTAAAGATTGGGATAACATTCGCTCTTCTCCAATCTTGTGGCACATCCCCAGTCCTCCAGGAGGCCTTGAAGATGATGGACAGAGGCTCTGCAAGTTCCTTAGACAGTTCTTTGAGCACTCTTCGGTGCACACCATTTGGCCTAGGGATTTGTATTCATCCAGTGCAGCCAGGTGCCTCCACAACCTCCCTGTCAATGTCAACTGGACACTCAGGTGTCCTGTCATATCCTCTACCATCTCTAGATGGGCTCGAGTTCTTCAGGAAGAAAACAGAGGCAAAAAAGTCATTAAGCCTGTCTGCTTTTTCTCTGTCCTCCACCAGGGTTTCTCCTTCTACTCCCAAAAGTGGCACAATTGCCTCTTTCACCTTGCGTTTGCTTCTCACATATCTGTAGAAGTTTTTCTTATTGTAGCGAGCCCCCCTGGCCAGACCTAACTCATACTGAGCTTTGGTTTCTCTGATGGCTGATCTGCAGTACTTAGTAACTCTCATATGCTCCTCTTTGGAGGCCTGACCTTCCCTCCATTTCCTTTTTCTCCCTTAGCTTATTCTGGAGGTTTTGGTTCATCCACATCGGTTTCTTAGAGCCCTTACCATGTTTCCATCTTGCTGGAATAGTATGGGCTTGAACTCGCAAAAACTTATGTACTGTAGAACTGAGAGGGGGCTCAGAAGGGAGATCGACTCTTCCTTCTTCTCCTTGACTTCCTTCTTCATGTGTTTGCAGATTTCCCAGGCTCTTATTAATAAAATCCTCCCCTTCCTTGATTTCCTGAAGGGTGGTGAGGATCTCCTGCAGGCTCTGAATATTCTCCTCCAAAAGCTTGACCAGCTTACAGTTCTGACAAGTGAAGTCCGTCTTCTCTTCCAGGAGGAAAACAAACATGGCACACTCCATGCAGGTGACTGGAAAGGGGCCTTCACTCAACATCATTGCCATCAAAGTATATTCCAAGAGTACTCTGAGCAGAGTTTCGGGGCCCTCAGGCACATCCTGTCAGCTATGCTGTCATATGGTTTATGGGCCTAGGTTCACTTTCATGACCTGTGTGCCAGTTGCTGCCGCATTCCTTTCTTTTCGCTTCTCCCCCTCGTTATCACTGATCTTGTAGCCAGCCTGTGTAATGTCTTCCCATCAATTAACCGTGAGACTAGTTACATTTCCCAGCCTCAGCTCTAACTGCCTTGGTCCTCTTTTCCGCCCGCGGGAGTCAGGCCGATTGGCCCATAGGTATGTGTGTGTGGGGGGGTTGCATTTGAATACCCTATATGTCTCACAGAGTTCTATGATGTAGTTATTCCTAACAGTGACTGTGTCTATACTACCATAATGCTAGCAACAAAGTATAACCTTCGAAGAAGTGTGTGCTCTGTTGTTTGACTGTGGGTCCTGACATTCTGTTAGGAATCCCTCTTTTCCCTACTTCCTCGCATCTCTCAAGCCGAAATGAACGAAGATGAGGAGAAACCTGTTCGTAAGACGACGGAGAGTGAGGTTCCTAGCACTCAGACTGAGGTACCGGTGACCACCACACCACCGGTGACTGCCCCAATACCGACTCAGAGTCTAGGTACTGTGCCGAAGATGTCAATGGCCAAGTTGTTCCTGACCCTGCGCGGCCCGCGGCAGCTGGCCAGGCAGTCATATCAGCCGGGCAGTTTGCGGTGGGGGCAGTTCAACCCAGACTCAACGGAGATGTACTCCCTCACTCAGGGGCCACGGAGAGACAGTCGGTTTGATATCGGGTTCCAATCTGATGCCAGCTTCCTGCCATTTGGGGGTACCTCGGAGGCAGCAACCGGAGCATGGGTGACAGGCAGCTCAAAAGCGTGTAGCGGCCCCACATCTCTGGAGGAGGAGTTTGACTGGGCCCAATGCCTGTCTCCAGATGAGACAGGAATTCGAGGACACGCTCCTGGCCATACCGGACATGGTAATAAGAACGCTGCGAGCAGAGTGTGAGGTGCCACAACCAGCGCCGGCCCCTGCACCTCCCCAGGATGCTCCCCCCATTCCAGTGCCACAAGGCCCGGGGCCTGCTGGCCCGCCTGTAATTCCATGCCCAGGCCAGACAGCCCGAGGGGCCCCATCCTTCACCAGTCAAAAGATCTAATCGAGGCGACCTTCGATGGGGACCCGGAAGAGTTGTCATACTTTGTGGTTTGAGATATGAAGTTTGTGGGAAAATGGGGTCACCTGTTCCCAGATGACAGCAGCCGAGTGGATGTAATCACAGCTCGCTTGAGAGGGGCCACGGCCACTTGGTACGTGGGCTTGCACAATGTGAGGGGCCCGGAGCTGGTGAGTGTGGATGCTTTTATGTGGGCGTTGCGTGCCCAGTTTGAGGACCGAAATGCTGGCCCGAAGGCTAGGGCAATTCCTGAGCACCCTGAAACAATGGAAGTGGCTGGTGAGGGAATACTCATCAGAGTTTAAACTGCACGCGGCTAAGGTATGAAATTGGCCAGACCAAGTCTTGGCCGAGGTGTACCGGGTGGGGCCGAATCAAGAGATCCGTGAGACGGTCCTACGCTCGGTGGATCCGATATCTCTCCTGGCATGGATGCAAGAAGTAGAGAGCGTGGAGGGCTGTCTCAACACTCTGCGCCTAGACATTGCTGCAGCGGGAGGAAAACCTAACCCTCCCCCGGCCCAGAAGGGAAAGCCGGTAAGACCGCCTGAAACGCTCAGGGATCAACGCCTGAAGCAGAGGCTGTGCCTAAGGTGCGGGGAACGGGCCTGCTTTGCCACCAACTCCAGCAGATCGAGCCCTGGAAAACTGGGGAAACCCGAGCCGGCCAAGCTGTGGGTGGAGACCCCGGTGAAGAAACCATCAAGCAAGCCGAAATTCGCTAAGGTGCTGCAGGCAACCCCGGAGGACACCGAGGACAGCACCAGTGAGTACGACAACACCGAGCTGGCGGGAAAAGGCCATGTCCTGCTGTGAGAGGCGCGGAGCAGCAGGGCCCAATCCTGGAGGCGCCAAATGTGGTGAGCAGCTACCCTCCCCTCTTTTTCGTGACTGTGACCCTCATGAATCCGGCCAAGGGGACCCACATCAGAGTAAGGGGTCTCATTGACTCAGGGTGCGGGAGGGACCTTATCAATCCATCTTTAGTGGCGGGGCTGGAAGCCATGGTGGTGCAGTGTCAGCAAGCTGCCATGGTGTTCTGTGTTACTTGTGTCTTTGTACTGTTGCTCACCCCCCCCTGCCTGTTAGCCAGTATTTTATTCTGCTGTAATGCCTAAGCCAAACAACTGGAGGATGTATTGGGAGAGTTCGCTTCACTGCCAGCTTGTTGCTTTTAGAGCCTGGGAACTGCACCTGTGTTATGTCTGGAGATAGCCTGGTTCTCAGGGAATGAGCGCGAAACCGTTTTAGTTCACCCGCCAGCGGGAAAGTGACCCATTGGTTCTGTACCTGTTTCAAATCCCTTTATTATGCTTGCCCTAACCGTTTGTAGTCAGTTCTAACAAAGAACGTGTTTGAGTATCTTCCAATGCTTTGAAATAAAATCTTGCTTTTAAAACGTGGATTTATTCTCGATGCTTGGGATCCCAACATATTGTTAGAACTCTCATCGTTCCTGTCGTCCCGAGTCTGGCGAGATCATGAGCGGGATAGAGGGAACCACACCTAACACGGAGGGGGACACGGGATCGGTCCCAACGACCTCCACAACGTTGATCACCACGACGGCTGCATCTTCGTTGGGTGCGGTGGGGGGAACGATTCCCCGGCTACCTGCTTACTTGTCCTGGCCGCCTCCAACCCCTTCGCAATGGGGCCAGCGGCAGACACCAATGCAGGAGGATTGGACTATGTAAATGCCAAGGGCACCAGGGAGGTTTATTCCCGCCGTGGCAGTGGACTTCGGGAGAGTCTGTTCGATAAAGGATTATTTCCCGACACGGAGAAGCCGGCTGATGGCGGGAAGTATAGAGCTATCCTCCGTGACACTGAGGATTGGATGTATGAACCGTTTGGAGAGGGAGCTTCGGCGCCTCCAAGCGAAGGGGACTATGAG
>NW_015164729.1:236593-249716 GCF_001447785.1 Gekko japonicus
TCCTCTGTAAAGCTGGGGGGGGCATGGACTCACAAATATGTTTCTGCATTCTCCACTGAGGACAATGACTTCATTTCCTCTTTGACTGATTGTGTACGAAGCCCAGAGGGTTTAGTGTACTCTAATGACAAATTGTATGTGCCTGTTTCCCTCCGCAGAGAAGTCATGGAGTCAGCGCATGGTTATAAACTTGCGGGCCATTGGAGCTTTGTAAAATCCCTTCAACTGCTCCGCAGGCAATTTTGGTGGCCTCATATGCGCAAGGACTTGTTGGACTTTGTGAGAACCTGCCACACTTGCGCATTAACTAAGCCACGGGGGGGTAAGCCTCCTGGTCTCTTACAACCCCTCCCCACTCCTTCTCGACCTTGGGAGGTAGTTTCTATGGATTTTATCACGGATTTGCCTGTTAGCAAGGGGAAGACAGTAATTTGGGTTGTTGTTGATCTGTTTTCTAAACAAGCCCACTTGCTTTTAAAACGTGGATTTATTCTCGATGCTTGGGATCCCAACATGCAGTTGCCTGAACCCCTAATTTTTACTCAAATGGATGGGTCCACGATGAAGGAACCTTGCGAGTTTGAGATGGTGCCATTACGGTTGGGGGCGGGAGATCACTGGGAAAAACGCTCGTTCATGATCACCCCCACTGCCAGGTTCCCGCTAGTATTAGGAAGCCCCTGGCTGCATGGACACGATCCCTACATTCTATGGGACAAGGGGAAGATGCAATTCATCTCCCCACGATGCAAGTCACATTTATGGAACCCGCAGTGGGGTTCCCAGTCAGCAGCCGAAGCCCCCAGTGTTTGCCTAGCCCAGGAGGAGTTGGGTTCGATTCCTCCCGAATATAGGGACTTGGCCAGGGTATTTGAAGAGGAAGAAGCGGATAAGCTTCCACCCCATAGGCATTCAGATTGTAGTAATGAATTACTGCCGGGTCATAAATTGCCTAAGGGATGCATTTATGTGATGGGACCAGCCGAAAAAGATGAACTGCATAAGTTTATAGATAAGAACCTGGCCTGGGGTTTCATCAGGCTGGCTTCCTCACCATTTACAGCTCCCGTGCTGTTCCGGAAGAAAGATGGGGGGTTGAGGCTATGTACTGACTATAGGGGCTTGAATGCTATTTCGTCTAACAATGTCTACCCCATGCCGCTCATCAAAGACTTGTTGGCCGAGGTGTCTAAAGGGAAAACCTTCTCCAAATTGGATCTCCAGGATGCGTACTTCAGAGTTCGCATAAGGGAGGGAGATGAACACAAGACTGCCTTTAATACACCCCTTGGCCAGTTTGAATACCACATGATGCCATTTGGTGTCCAGGGGGCTCCAGGAGTATTCATGAACTTGATTAACGAGGTGTTGCACAAGCATTTATTCAAGGGGGCTCTTGTTTACTTGAATGATAACTTGCTGTACTCCTCTGACCTCCTCTCACATGTGAAATTGGTGAGGGAAATGCTACAGACGTTGCACAAGCACAAACTCTTTGCTAAACTCTCCAAATGTGAGTTTCATACATCGGTCATTGACTTTTTGGGGTATAGGATCTCAAACAAGAGATTGAAAATGGACCCAGGGAAGGTCCGGGATGTACTTGGGTGGGAGGCCCCCCGCACACGCCACCAGCTACAGTCATTCCTCGGATTCTCGGATTTCTATCGAAATTTTCTCCCCAACTTTGCCAAGATCAGCTTACCCCTCACTGACTTATTAAAAACAAAAAGGAAAGGTCCAGAAGCGACCAAACCGAGTGCTAAGCTTCAGTGGATGGAGGAATGCCAGGAGGCATTTGACCGTTTTAAGGCACTATTCACGTCAGAACCAGTGCTTGCCCACCGGGATGAAAATAAAAAGCTCATCGTCCAAGTTGACGCATCAGACGTGGCGATGGGGGGGGCGATCCTGCAGGAGGGGGGCGATGGGTTGTTACACCCCTTGGCATATGTCTCTTATACTTATAACGGTCTCTTAAACTTATAACGAGACCGAACACAATTGGTCAGTTTGGGACAAGGAGGCAGGAGTGATCCAATTGGCGCTCTCGACATGGAGACATTGGTTGGAAGCCTGGGTGCCGTTTGAGGTCTGGACAGATCATAAGAACCTGGAAATGCTCAAAACCCCCTTTAATCTTAATGCCAAGCAGCTATGGTGGGCCAACTTCTTTTCCAAATTTCAATTCATGTTGCACCATTTCCTGGGCTCTGCGGATTCACTGGTGGATGCACTATCCTGCCTCCCACAACATGACAGCCAACAGGAGGTGGTACTAGACTCTATGTTCACACCCTCGCATCTTGGGGGGGGTGATGACTCGCAGCTGCACAGCCTCCTCCTCTCCAGACCAGATCTCCGGACATGACTCCACCCCTCCTGTGCCTCCGGGCGGGGCAGCCTGGAACGTCAGGTTTGCCTCTGCCTTTTCAGATGCCGACAAAGATGAGGTGGAAAATGTCGGGGTGGTGGTGGAAAGGAAAGCGGATGGCTGCTGGTACCGTGGCACAAAACTGTTTGTACCCAAATCATTCCGAGGGGAAGTGCTTGCAGCGGTTCACGGCTCCAAACTTGCAGGGAACTCTGGATTCGTAAAATCCCTGCACCTGCTGCAAAGACAGTTTTGGTGGCCACTTGTGCGGAAGGATTTATCTTCGTTTGTTCAGTCTTGCCAAACTTGTGTCATGTGTAAACTCTGGGGTTGTTGAAACCTCTCCCAACCCCAAGTCACCCCTGGGAGGTGATCTCTATGGATTTTATTACGGCTCTACCCCCGAGTAAAATGACCTCCGGAGGCATCTGGATTGAGGCGATGTGACGGCACTGTTGTTAGATCTGTCGGCCGCGTTTGATATGGTCGACCATCAGTTGCTGACCCACCGCCTCGCCGATGTGGGGATACAGGGGCTTGCTCTTCAATGGCTTGCCTCGTTTCTCCAAGGTCGGGGACAGAGGGTGGCAATAGGGGAACAGCAGTCCCGGAGGCACCCACTAGAGTGTGGTGTGCCTCAGGGGGCGGTGCTTTCCCCGATGTTGTTTAACATCTACATGCGCCCCCTCGCCCAGATTGCCAGGAGGTATGGGCTGGGTTGTCATCAATATGCAGATGACACCCAGCTCTATCCCAACAGGATGATTGGGTGGACTTGCTTCCCCTGGCTGAATTTTGCTATAATAACACATGTCACTCCTCTACGGGAATGTCCCCATTCAAAGCGCTCTATGGCTATGACAACCCCCCATTGCCCTTTCTCAAGGGAGTTACCTTGGGCCCGGGGGATGCTGCGCAATGATGTTAACAACTTCAAGACTCTTGGCCTTTATTGTTTAAAACTTTGGAGATGGCCAAAGAGGCTTACAAGGCTCAGGCTGACAAGAGAAGGGTGGAGGGATGGGCTCTGCAGCCTGGAGACTCAGTGTATGTATCGACAAAAAACATTTAGGTGTTGAGACCCAGCCGCAAACTGGGTTGAAAATTCATTGGCCCGTTTAAAGTCAATGAGGTGGTCGGGGAGCTTGACCTTCCTAAGAACATGCGCAATATCCATTCTGTGTTTCATTTCAGCCTCCTGAAATGGGACCCAGGCCCAAGCCCCTGGTGGCCAACAAAACCAGCACCCCCTCCTATCATGGTGGAGGGCGAAGAACATTTTGAGATCTCAAAGATCCTGGACTCTAAAGTTAAACGTGGCAAACTGTTTTATTTAGTGGAATGGTTGGACTTTGGACCCTAGCATCGTGAATGGGTGAAAGTAGGGGATATTCGGGCCCCTGGGCTCTTGCAAGAATTTCACCGGGAGTTCCCAGGGAAACCGGGAGATATCCTGGGCTAACCGGGAGGTCTTCCGGGCAGGCCGGGAGATTGTTTTTTTGGGTGGGCAGAATGTCAGCTATGCTGCCATATGGTTTATGGGCCCGGGTTCGCTTTCATGACCTGTGTGCCAGTTGCTGCCGCATTCCTTTCTTTTCGCTTCTCCCCCTCGTTATCACTGACCTTGTAGCCAGCCTGTGTAGTGTCTTCCCATCAATTAACCATGAGACTAGTTTCGTTTCCCAGCCTCAGGCTAACAGCCACTGGCCAAGAGCCCTTTAGCTCAGTAGTCATTTGAAGTTTTCACTATTTTCTGCCAGTAATTTGGTGTCATCTGCATATCTCAAATTGTTAATGTTCCTTCCACCTTCCTCTAAATCTAATCAACTTTCCTTATGACATACATTGGAGAGATAGGGAGATAAAATACATTCTTGTCTGACACCTTTGCCAGTTGCAATAAACAAACTGAGATAATGGCAAATAACAGTATAACAGGTCCATTGTATTCTAAACTTGTTCAGAGAGTCCTCCTTAAATTAATCAACTCACTGTGGGGTGTGTTTGTGTGTTGATCTTCAAGCTTTCAAAGCATCAGCAAAACCAAATCTATGGATGTTTGATAGCATCTGTTTCGAGTCACCTCTTTTTCAAGAGCTGATAAGTGTTTCCTTCGAGTGGTCCTACATAAAATATGTAAATTATCTACTGTGTTGGCACTCCACAAATCTCATAAGTTAGGAGGTAAATGCATTCCATTATGAATGTGTCCTATATTTAGGGAGACTGTGAGTATATCTTTTTGTGGATTTTTAGGGGGGGGGGACACAGCAGCAGGGCCAGGAGCCATGAAATGCAGGAAGCATAGTGTAAAATATCATTATCTGAAATTCAAATCAAGAAGAGTACAGAGACCATCCACTAGTTACGCTAACTAACTCCTGTGGTGGTGGTGGGGAGTCCCAACTAAGGTAGCTAACATGTTAATGATTGAGGAATCCCAAGTCCTTGTTCAAAAACTACAGGGGGGAAGTAATATGTTTCTTTTTCATACCGCTACATGTAATGATTGCATAATAAAGATCCATTCATAGAACATGTACCCAAAGAACATGAAAAACAATTACCTAAGGTAACACTATATATAATTAGCTTTTATTTTCCAGAGGAAATAATATAATTTTTCAAAGAAATTAGAAATAGTACAGAAACTAAAATAACTTAAACTTTAGGATCCTTGTTCTTTTCACAGTAAGTACAAAAGGACACAAAGGTACCTAATTACAGGGCACACAGAGTTTTGCAGAAATGTTTGTGGCCATGAATTCTCTATTTTGCATCCTGTTTTTGCCCTTGTAGGAGGCCATTCAAAACAAAAAAGAATGTCTGAAATACAAGATGATGGCGGAACAAGAGGTCCTCCTATTTCGTCAACAATTGAAGGCAGCCAGGAAAGCTCTGGCACAATCTCAGGCAGAGAATAAAAGGTTGAAGCAACAACTTGACAAGCAGGTTTGCTACTGAGCTCTGCCACAACCCTTTTCACATAGAAAAATTGAATTCTTTTATTTTCTTGGTACTATTGATGTGAGTGCAGTTCTTTCCACTGAAATAATTTTTGTTTCCTTTTAAGGTGTGACTGAACATATTTTGCACTGTAATTTTTAATCTAACCCACATTCATGACAGTAAGACTTTGCAGAGTTTACTAACAAGTTAGTCTAACCATGAAGTATCCTCTGGGGAGAAATTAAAGTCGGCACACAGACCACCCTTTGTTAAAAGTTTGCAAATCCTGATTGAAGGTCTGGGGAAAGATAGAAGGCTCTGTTGTGTTTCTTAAAATAAAGGCAGGCATCCCAGCCCTTGTGTTCCATGTGGGCATAGGGGCCCCAGTGATTTGGAGTTCTCAGAACACCTTGGGGTTCTCAGCCCCTCACACTTTCTCAAGGGTGATTTGATTCCCGTGTGAAGAGCTTTAAGAGGACCTCCACAAACTGGATACGTGGGAGACAATGTGGCAAATGAAGTTCAGTGCTGGTAAGTGTCAGGTGATACACAAAAATTCCAACTTCAACTATAGGCTAATGGGGTCTGAACTTGCTGAGACTGAAGGGGAAAAGATCTTGTGGTTGTAGTTGATAGCTCAATGGTTGTAGTTGATAGCTCAATGAAAGTGTCAACCCAGTGTAGTACAGAGGTGGAAAAGGCAAGGGGTTATTAGGAAAGGGATTGAATATAAAACAACTGATATTATAATGCCCCTGTATAGATCTATGGTGTGGCCTCATTTGGAATAATGTGTACAGTTCTGGTCACTGTATCTCAAAAAGGACATTGCAGAGCTGGGAAAAGTACAGAGGAGGGCAACCAGGATGATTAGGGGGTTGGAGCACCTTCCCGATGAGCAAAGGCTGAAGAGTCTGGGACTTGTCAGTTTAGAAGAGACAACTAAGAGGGAACATGATAGAAGTTTGTAAAATTATGCATGGGGTGGAGAGAGTTGGCAAAGAATTTTTTTTCTCCCTCTCCCAAAATACTAGAACTTGAGGGCATCTCTGACGGACTGCAAAAAAATGTAGGCTTTTTAAAAAGTTGCTTGTGTCAGAAAGTCAGGGAGTTCAAGAGTTCATCTTCCCTGGAGAAAAGAGCTTATGTGATTGGCTGTTCTACTTGCACTCTGATTGGCCAGCATCAGCTTAGAGAGGAAATTAAACAGCTGATCTGGAGGGAAAAGATATGTTTGCCTTTTTGTCTTTGTTTGAAATCTAATGTCTGGATCAGTAGCCAGAAGGTTTGGCTTCTGAGGGAAGAGACTTTGGGAGTCAGTGATCTCTGTCAGGGAACTGTTAGAAAACAGAGGATGTATGCATTGCAGAGGATGTATGAGATTTTAGAGCTGAGATGCATACACTCACAGCATATTTGAGGATTTCAGTGATAGTTACATCCCAGAAGTTAAAGTTCTACCGGGGGGGGGGGGAGATTGTATTGGTATCAGTGTTGGTTGGTTGTTGTTGTCTTCACTCTGATTTAACTACTTACAATCAAGGAACAGTACAAGCAGTGGTTGAAGAGGATTTACATAGTACCTGTACCTCTTTATGGAAGTGCAAATCCATCTTGCCCCTTTAGAACACTTACCCAACTGTGTGTGTATTTGGTTCTTTCTTCAACCTTCATTGTAACCAGTGAAATCACAGAGAAGAGCTACAGGCTGGCATTAATTAAACAAAACTGATCAAGAATATAATTCACTTTTTCTTAAAATACAAGGCTCTGTGAAATGCAGAGAAAAGTATCACAGTGCAGCTCCCAATCAATGGAAGTTTTAAAGTAATTAAGATCAGTCTCTGCCTATGACTTGCAAAGCAAATACATAATGCTTACAGTGGAAGGGTGCCAACAACTACACAAACACAATTTCCTTTTTACACTCTCAGTAGCAAATTTCTCAGTGATGGTTACAACATATGAAATAATAAAATCATAATCTTGTAAAATGCACAATGTTTTATGATTTTTAAACACTGATACTGTCACCCAAACAATATTAAAACCTGGAATTTGCTGCAGTAAAACAACTCAGCCAGTAAATGCTCTCCACAATTAAAAAAAAACAAAAAAGTCTTCACCTCCCTTCTAAATGCCAAGAAAGGCACACAAACCTTGGGCAGAGACTACCATTATTGGATGCTACCTCCAAGAAGTCAAAACCGGCTATACCTCTGCTATGGTGATCCTAGAGCTTAATCAGAGATGTTTTTTACCAACCATTTAACCTTGTCCCTAAGGCAGTTTCCATGAAACATGCATTTTAAGAAAGCTACTCCACTACCCTTTTAGTTTTACTAGGTAGTTCAGGATGTCTTGTCTGGCCTTGAGAAACCCTCAACATATGAGTATCCATAGCATAGGAGGCTCCCATACTCCTATAATATTGTAGATTTACAAAACAAATGTTTAGGATGACATTGTTATGAAGGGATTAGAACTGTACTAGAACAGAACAGTCCAGGTGGGCACCTTTAGAATGGAATAGGATTGTAGTCTATCACAACGATTATTTCAGGCTTTATTCTGCTTTTACTGTACTGTCTCCTACCTTTGTAATTTCATTGTTATTATTTCATCGTCTATAGTATACATTGCCTTAGGTAGTTTGTATTAACTTTTAATTTTGTACTGTTGCAGTGATCATTGGCTGTCTTTGCAGTATGAGCATTGTATTTTTCCCCCTGTAACCCATTTTGAGTCTCAGCAAGAAAGGTGGGCTATAAATAAACAAAAATAAGCAAATTAAGAAATTTAATCTATGGGGACTAAGGGTTCAAATGCACAGGATTTGTAGCAGTTAAAAGGTCTCTTTCAGGTTTAAGCAATTACCCGAGCAGTCAAAAAAAATTATTTGGGAGTGGCCAAATGTCCTTGGGATTTAAACCAATAATTGTCCTAGCCTGGACTAGTTTTCCCCATGAATTGATGTGTAAGTTATGAATAGCATGGGGTGATAGTGGCACAGGGGATTTATCCTCTGGTTAAACATCTGAGCTGAACAGGACTGCTGTCAGTTCGAGCCCTGCACTGGTGTGAGCTACCAGCCAGCTCGCCGTCCACCCAGCGATTCGAAAGCTTCGGTGAGTAAATAAAATGTGTACCACTCCTTAGAGGGTGCACCCTTCCCCCCCCCCCCCCGTGGGAAAGTGTTAGCTGACAAATGGAAGGTCCGCGCGTAAGCTCAAAAGCGGAGAGAGATCTACACAGCTTCAAAGAAAAGCCTGCAATGGGCCATTCTGGCCAGACGGTGGCAGTGGTGCGCTGCGACCAAGAAAATGCTGACGACATCAAGCGACGCTGACTAAAGAATGCTGCTGGGACACGTCTGATTCTTACAGCTGACCAAACTCCCTGTCGACTGCGAAGTGTGTGTGATTAAAAATGATATATGTTGTCCTCCCTTACCGCCATCATTGTTAGTTCCGTGTCTACACATGAGTAACTGTAAATCGCTCAGAGCCGGCAGCTCTGCAAGGATTGCGCGATCAATAAATTGAAAGATTATTATTATTATTATAGCAAGAGATAACAGTAGCTCAGCAAAAATATTAATAGTTCAAAAGTTTGTAGGACATTTTGGCTTCTGGCCTCCTATGGCAAAGGATAGTAGCAACAGTACAGAAAACACTTCCTGGCAAGAACTGGACAGAGAAACAGGGATGTTAGAATAAAATAAAGGAGAGGAAAATTTCAAAATTGTGTCTGTATTTAACTACATACCTCTTTCCCCTCTCCTGCCCTGAGGATTTCAGGAAATCTCACTTGCAGTTCTGACCAGCTTCTCCAGCCTTAGCAGGATGACATGAAGTAGCCAACATTTTTTTGAAAAATTGGATTTAATATTGAGCTCATTGTGCAAAATAGAGGAAAATGAGCAAATTCATTAAAGTATTATGCTTCTGTTTCTTTGCATACTTTACCAATTTAGTTATGTGACAACAATAGTTAGGTTATGGTGATACCGGAAAAGATGTGACATTAAAATATAGAAGTACAAGGGGAGACCCACAAGAAACTTGCGAGGAGGGGGCATTTTCCCCACCTTTGCTTCCCTCTCCCCCCTTCTCTGTCAAAGTTCTCTCCTGTCTTATCTATACATTTCCCTCACCTCCCCCTTCTCCTCTCACTCCTTCTATGTTACTTTTCCTCCCCACCCCCTTTTCTAGGAATCCTTTCTTACCCCCTTTCTTCTCTCTCCCCTTCTATGTCTCACCCCTCTTCCCCCACCTGTTGTCAGTCTGCCCCTCTCTCCTCCCTTTCCCCCCCCCGACAATCTCCCCCCTCTTCTGCCTCCCTTTCTACAGCTTCTTCGTTTTTTCTGGCCGTGGGGAGGTTGCTCGCTTGGGAGAGATCTGGCAGCGGTGGCGGCCACTGCTCCACGGCCAACTTGCTGACTGCGGGGAGGCCGCTCACTTGGGAGAGGCCTGGTGGCGGCGGCATCCCCTGCCCCACGGCTCCAGGGATGACTGGCTAGCTGCAGGGAGGCTGCTTGCTTGGGAGAGACACAGCGGCGGCAGCATCCCCTGCCCCATGGTTCGAAGGATGACTGGCTGGCTATGGGGAGGCTGGCTCGCGGGGGGGGGAGTATTCCCCATGGCTCCCAAGCCAAGACTTCTCCCCGCCACCGCTGCCATGGCCCACAACACCAACACTGGCAAGTCCTGCGCAGCTCCAAGCAGCCAGGCTCTTCGCCACCGCCGCCCACAACAGCAACACCGGTGAGCCCTGCACGCTCTGAGCTGCCCGCTGCCAATGGGTGTGTTTCCTGCACTCTTTTACTTTTGGGGGGATTTAAGTATCCCCCTATAGTTTTTAGATTTTTCTGCACATCTGGGGATTGCCCCAAACATGCAGGAAAATCCCCCTGCCCCCCAGGTGCCCCCGATGTGCAGATTTAGATATCTGCATGGGGGGGGGCGCCTTGGCTATTAGATATACAGATATATACCACTTTTCTCCTTGTATTACCTTTGCCATTTTCAAAGTGGGGAGGTAGTCATTTTTTTAATTTTTCTGTTGTCATTGTATATATTCTGAATTTTAGATTAACCCCTGGTATTTCTAAACAATGATGCTAATCTCTGATATGCTTACTTTAGGATATGAATTGCCTTGTAATCACATTAGAGAAAAGATGTGATATAAATTTTGGAAATAAATTAATACCAATAAACACATCTTCTCTGACATTACAGTTGACCTTTACATAATTTGTTGCCTGACCTGCATAGGACCACTTGCTACAAGAGGCAGAGCACAGGATGAATCAAGAAGTCCACAGAAGGCAGAAACTCAATCAGATTAAGACAGACAACTTGGATAGGATGCTGGAGGATCTTGGAAAGAGAGAACTGAGACTGCAGTGCCAGTCAGCAGAAGCTGAGAAATCCTCAAAGATAAGACAGCTTCAAGAAAAAAAAGTGAAAAAAGCATTTCACCAAGTAAGGCCATAAATAACACATTTTCAGTGTCTAATAATAGAAGAAACAATGTTCAACAAAATATGTACCAGCATTAATTTACCATTAAAAAAAAAATCCTCCTGGCTGCTCTAATAAAGAGCGTTATAAAAAAAGCCTCCAAAATAACTGAAACTTTCATGTGCAAGGTTAACAGTTTCCTGTTCCTACGCTATGCATGTCATTCATAATTAGACGAAATGGTTTTATTTGCATTAAAATGTATCTTTCTTAGGTAAGAACCCGACTGACCCAGGAGCACAGTTTAAAACTGGACGCCTTCCAGAGGCTAGATGAGCTTCAGTATCAGCTTTATGACATGGAAGCTGCAGCATCCCAGAGAAATTTATCTGCAGGTATGAATGTAGTTCATATGATATCAGCCTGGACTACACTTGACAAGCAATTGCAGAGATATCTGTCAAAGTTATGTTTTGAATCAATAGTGGCTGTGGGAGGCTGCAGTCTTGTCCACATGATGGGTGGCAGCACTGAGAACAGCTACTGTCTTTCTGTTTCAGCCATTTTTTCTATCCTGCCCCTACTTTCAATAAGATTGTGCATTTTAATTGCTAGGCATGTTATGTGCACAAGAAAAATGCTCACTTAAAATTTACTAACCCCCAAGTTTGTCATGTTCTGTATACACTTTTTCTCACAGATTATCTAACACCATGGTATTACTTTCACAGGTCTAAAAAGGAGGTCTCTTAATCTTTCACATAGTGCCAACAGCATAAAGCTTTCTTTTCCAGGTAACAACATACTAAATTTCCTGTATCAGCTCCAATTCTTTAGCATAAGCATGTGCTCTTCAAAATCCCAGGCTCCAAGCTGAAAGTTGTTATTTTTTTAAAAATGGAAATGTAAAAGTAACTGACTTATACCATTAAACTTCCTTTATTCATTATTCCTTTATTAGGAAAGCTTTCATACCAACTTGTTTGTCAAGGAGCCCATTTTTACAAAGTAATGTGGTGATGGGTATTATCAAGGTGTACTCAGTTCACCTGTAGTACTGAACTGAAGTTGCACCCTAACCATACTCCTAACATTTCCTCCGATAAGTAGTGAGAGGCAACCTGCTTCTCAAGGAAGCCTGTTCCTCATTACTGATCATCTTGAGGGCCCCCTGTTCGAAAACGTTTAAGCAAATCAAGTAATCATATAAACTGTGTTTATACAACCAGATTTTGGTTGGTTCCGTTTTCATTCAGATCCCAACCACTTGGATTGTCTGGGTATCATGGGAAAAGGTGACAGTTAAGTTCTTAGGGGGAATTAGTATTCTTCTATGCAAAAGAGTCATATCAGAATACAATTATTCTGTAAATAGTTACCATGATTCTTTTAGCAATTCCAGAGATGTTTCCTGGAAGACGGATGGAGAAAAAAGCAGGCAGGATTTGAGTAATAGCTTAGTAAGACAAAGCATTGTGAATCTTTTTCCTTCCCATAGTCTTAGGCGCTCTCACTTGCAGATGGGAACACAGTAGCATACCAAGCTCCTTAGCATTCCCATCTTGTTTACATTGATACTTATCTTTGTTACATATCTTTGTTACATGACAAAATATTCTTCAGAAAGGTTTATAGGTGAAACACATTTTGAGTTCTCTTCCGTGAATTATTTTGCTCCAAAACTTCTGATAGGAATCCATACAACTGTTGTTGTTGTTCAGTCGCACAGTCGAGTCCGACTCTTCACGACCCCATGGACCAGCTCCCGCCAGGCCCTCCTGTCTTCCGCTGTCCTCTGAAGTTGGCTCAATTTCATGTTCATTGCATCGATGACACTGTCCAACCATCTCATCCTTTGCCGTCCCCGTCTTCTTCGACCTTCAATCTTTCCCAGCATCAGGGTCTTCTCCAGTGAGTGCTCCCTTCTCATTTGGTGGCCAAAGTATTTGAGCTTCAGTTTCATTATCTGGCCTTCCAGGGAACAGTCAGGGTTGATTTCTTTTAGGATTGACTGATTTGATCTTCTTGCAGTCCAAGGGACTCTCAAGAGTCTCCTCCAGCACCATAGTTCAAAAGAATCTATTCTTCAGCACTCGGCCTTAATGCAGCTAAGTGTAACTTAATTTTTTCCCCACAGAGTAGTTAGGACCAACACATGCCCCAACAGCTCTCTTCACCTCCAAGAGACAAGCTGTGAGCCACATTCCAGTTGGCCTGAGTTCACTCTGACCTCACTCACTGGAGACAGATTCAGATGGGTAGCCGTGTTGGTCTGAAGCAGCAGAACAAAGCTTGAGTCCAGTAGCACCTTTAAGACCAACAAAGTTTTATT
>NW_015164729.1:249785-282636 GCF_001447785.1 Gekko japonicus
GCATACAAATTAAATGAGCAAGGTGACAATATACATCCTTGTCGTACTCCTTTTCCTATGCTAAACCAATCAGTTGTTCCATATCCGGTTCTAACTGTTGCTTCTTGGCCCTTATACAGGTTTCTCAAGAGACATGTGAGGTGGTCTGGTACTCCCACCTCTTTAAGGACCTGCCATAGTTTGTTGTGATCCACACAGTCAAAAGCTTTAGCATAGTCAATGAAGCAGAAGTAGATATTTTTCTGGTACTCTCTTGCTTTCTCCATAATCCAGTGAATGTTGGCAATTTGATCTCTAGTTCCTCTACCTCTTCGGAACCCAGCTTGTACTTCTGGTAGTTCTCTATCCACGTACTGTTGAAGCCTAGCTTGTAGGATCTTGAGCATGACCTTGCTAGCGTGTGATATGAGTGCAATTGTGCGATAGTTTGAACATTCCTTGGCATTGCCCTTCTTTGGGATTGGAATGTATACTGACCTTTTCCAATCCTGTGGCCACTGTTGCGTTTTCCAAATTTGCTGGCAAATGGAGTGCAGCACTTTAACAGCATCATCTTCTAAGACTTTGAATAGCTCAGCTGGAATACCATCACCTCCACTAGCTTTGTTGTTATCAATGCTTTCTAAGGCCCATTTAACTTCACATTCCAGGATGTCTGGCTCAAGGTCAGTGATTATACCATCGTGGTTGTCAAGGACATCGAGGTCTTTCTTGTATAGTTCTTCTGTGTATTCTTGCCATCTTTTCCTAATCTCTTCTGCTTCTGTTAGGTCCCTACCGTTTTTGTCCTTTATCATGGCCATCTTTGCATGGAACGTTCCCTTGATTTCTCCAATTTTCTTGAAGAGATCTCTAGTCTTTCCCATTCTATTGTACAACTGTACATTACTGCAAATTCCTAGACCCCATGTAGATAAGCAAAAGCAGCATAGAGGGACAAAGTAGAAAAGGGAGACAAAGTTCTCACATCAGGGAAACCCCCTAGATGTGCAGAAAGATAGCTTTGTCTAGCTTTTCTCCCATCCCCTCCACCCTCAAAAAAGGGGTCACTGCAGTTTGACTTTTACTTCTTCCCACTGCTTGTCTAAAGTGGCCTGTTTTCTGCATCCTCATAGTTGACAAAACTGCATCCTCATATCAGTTGACAAAAACTAGCAAGCTGCTATTAGCTTTTCTGCTCATTTTGTGATTTCTAGTCAACTTATGTAGGCTTTAATTTATGAAGAACCAAATGAGGCTCCAGCCAAATTGTAACAGCCCTTGGAAGTATTGTTATCTATGTTCTAGGCTCTACATCGTGGATTCAGAATGCAGGAATATCAACATTCACATTAAGCAGGGATTCCAAACAGCACTTTTTGACTACTGGCTCTATGCGTAGCATCAACAGTGCAACTGAAGAGAGTCAACGACCTAAAACAGTGAGTAGGGATGGTTTTTGGAGAACAAGAAAGTGTCAGCATGAATCTCTACTGTATGACAAAGTGAACGGCATATATTGATGCTTTTATAAACACATGCATTTTAACAGAATAGCAGTATTAGATGTTATTTTGTACAAATTAAACACACCTCCTTCAAACTATCACTTAAGTTGTTCCCACATGGATGCTTTGGCTTTCTTACAACAGCACTGTTTTCAGGAGCATCCATGTTTCCCAGTTGTTTGCAGCAATCTTTCCCAAATGTGGTTTGGTACTTTTTTTTTTTTAAAGATCGCAGTCAAAGCACCTTTGGACAGGTAGGTGAAATTTTTTTGCAGGTCTTACCCACACTGGTGCCATTTTTATTACCTCAGTTCCCATTGCTGCCATTCTGTACCTCTAGAGGGGTTTTTTCTGAGTTGACTTAAAATCAGCAACAGCTATATCTCTATAGATTTACACATTATAATGATCTATAGCAACAATGTACTTGTTGTTGCTTTCACTTTTAGAAAGAGTTTGGTTGTGGAGTTATGGCTGAATATGTCTTGTTATAACTCTGCAATCTAAAGGGCTAGAGACTTTTTAAAATGAAAGGTGGGAACAAATACACTGTGAAAACATTTGAGCTGCATTGCTGTACCATTTACTTTTTTAATGTCTAAAATGCCCTCCAGCGGCAGCAGGTAAATGGCAGCCAGAGAGGTCTGGGGGTGGTAAGGAGAATGCAGGGAAAAATTTTCCATGTGATGCTCAGTTGCAAATATGGAAGCAGCCTTAGTTGACTGGCTTTGCCCTTCGTTCTGGGAAATACTTCATATATTGTCACCTAACAGGTCAGCTTCTGCAGTTTTCAGGGGCCAAAACCTCACAGCCTATTAGCATTTTATTCATGAAGACACAGATGTCAATAAAATTATTTATATTGCCAGGTATCCAGTGGATGGAGAAACAGAGTAGTAGATGCTCTCTTGCCAAATCTTACAGAAATCACCCATTCTATCCTACCTATGCAGTTTTGTGAAAAGAGGAAATCTCAAAACTGTTCATCAGAGCAGCCACATTAGTAAGTAGAAAGTACTCCAGCTGGAAACTTTGTACTGGTCGGAACTGTACAACCTGTTAATAAAGTATTTTCTTACCTCCCCACATACTATTTTTCTCCTAGTGGGTTTAAAATAAATCTGCCAAGTAATGAAACTGAAGAACTGCCAGAGTACACCTGCTTGCAGTACATAGAGGCTCTTTTCATGAAGGGAGTGCAAAATTGCAACAGGCTATGGTACAACATGATGCATATCTTGTTTTTCCCAAGGCTTGCAGCAGCCCAATCCACATGCACACAGGGCATGCTTATCATGAACAAGGCCTGAGCTGCCCACAGCTTTCATAAACAGAGTAGAAATCAAGAAAGCAGTCAGCAGAAAGGAATGTATTAGGCTAACATACTTTTTCCTCCCTGTGTCGAACCTTCGACCTGCACAAGGACAGCAAGATTATATTCCTCCTCTGCAGCTAAAAACACTACCATCAAAATATTTTTGAAACTAAATTCTTAGCATAAAATTTTTACATAACCTTTCAGCACATACTCCAGATGCAAATTTATGAACAGATGCACAGAAATACTTTAGTAATCATTTATTATTTTTGGTTTTTGTGATTATAAGTTTGCATTTCTTCTACTGAAGACAACATATATGCAATACAGTAATGTCTGAACATTCCATTCCTGATGCAGTATACTTGCACACCTGGGGTTTTGAAACAATCCAGATAAAGCCTGAAAGTCACACTTTGCTGCCTTAGAAAGGCCATATGATTAACTGTTCAACATAGACGGGTTTAAAAAATATTCTTTAAAACCTCTTATACTTCAGACAGATGCTGTGAAAAGTTATCCTAGGTATTTGCAAGTTAACCAGTTTCCAAAACTGCAAACAAAACACTCAACCATCCATAGAAAGATAAACAGCAACCCCTCAGTCTTAACCTTAATGTTGGTAAGCTGCTGATCAAACATGGTCTAGATAACCAAGTATTTATGCCACTGCATGGAGACAGTTATCCTAAATACTACACACACAGCTATATGCTAGCTAAGTAGAAAATGCAAACTTCCTGAATAGTAGGAGTGGCACCTGAATTTCCTGAAGTCCTTGGAAAATAGCAATTGCTGGCACTGGGGCAAGTTTAGTGACTAAGATTCCCCTCCTCACATGTCTTCAGACATGAGGCCAATCATTAAGAAAGTTTAAGGCACTTAAAATAGGAGTCATAATTTTGAGAGCAGCCCAGAACACATGGCTGTTTGATGTTGTTTAAACAGCAATTATTCCTGGATCAACAACAATATTGGCTTAATTTTCAGTTGTGGCACTGTTTGTGTCTCGAACCCTTCTGCTGTAAGCTTACAAAATAAAGTAAGAGCTAGTAAGGAATCAACACTTAGTTGCTTTTAGGAATCTACTTATCTTATGGATAAGCCTATGGAGGGTACACATTCTCCTTTTCAACAACTGCCACCCCTTTAGAAGTGCATTAGTTTATATTTATACATATTATATTTTATCCTATGTTCAGATCCTCAGCTTATATCTACGGACTGTAAGAGATAGGAAACGAGATTAAATGACTGTTGTAAGGCCATAAATACCACCCAATTCAGACGTGTTGCTTGGTGACCCACTGGATGGTCAATTACTGTTTCATACACCTGAGCTGATTGTCTTATTTTATTATGAGTGCATTTGCCTGAAGGTTTAAATTACAGTACTATTTGCTACATATCCTAATAAACTTTTATGCAACATTATTGAGGTGAATACTATTCAAACTAGAAGGGCTAGAGACATAACATATTTTCCCCACAATAAGCTATAAACCCAGATATTGCTATTGAGCAAGTTCAGCTTCCTATGTAACCTTCTGTAGTTTCACAAGGGCTCATCCAGGAGCAGAACTTAACAGTGAACCTGTAAACTGAATTTCTACCATTTTAAACCACGTTCATCATAACCTGCAAAATTAAACAATGATCTCAAGCTAAAGTAGCGCCAAGTGCTCAATCTTTTTAACTATATTGCTATATGGGGACAGAATATCAAGTGTATTAGTCACAAAGCCATCAAAAATTACAGTAACTTTGAAATATCCAAAAACAGTAAGCACTAAGGGTACCAACTGAAAATAGTACTCTCCATAGAGAGAATTGCTAATGGTACTTTCCAAGGCAAGTAATTTAAAGGCTATGAATACATGGCAACAGAAGTAGCACGTGAATAAAAAAACAGCTGTCTCTTTCCATGTCTGCTTTCTTTAAAATTAAGGAGCTTAATTCTCAAGTTTGATTCTACTGGAAAAAATGTGCTGAAAGTAGGATGACATTCACTGTACCTTGAACAAATAAGATGTCAATCAGTTTCGTTTGCAGCCTAGTCATTAAGGCACTGGTCTTTCTCCCTTACAAACAAAGGAAAAATGCATCCTTCATTTACCAACTTCTTCCTATGGCTCCTTCAATAAGGATGCAGTTTTCCTTTGGTTGCTATCTAATATAGAAAAATATGGGCTTCCATAAAAGGGGGGAGAAGAGATAGTATCTACTTTGACAAATCCGTCCCAATCTCCCAGCATACACTATATAAACCATCGTTTTCACACAAAAAGTGTTTCATGCCAAGTCATCAGTAGTTCACATTTTAATAACATCATAAGAGGCTACTAAAACTATGGCTAGCTAATTTAACTACTGCAATTATCTACTAAGACACTGCTGCCATTGAATACAAATCTACATTTGGCATGTCAGGTAGAGCAAAAAGGTTCCACAGCAGCGGCCACAAAAGTAATTTAATACAGCCAATAAGGGTTCATGCAGAATATTGTATTCTTGCAGATTAAGACATGATTCACACAACCTTCTTTCAAGCATGTTGCAAAAATATTCTTTTAAAGAAGTCTTCTTGAGAATAAGAATATTTTGAATTGCAGTCTTCTATAAGGAATAAAGATGTTTTGATTCAGCTAACCACAGATGTTGAGCTATGAGTCCACTGAAAAGCAACATCCTAGAGGGTATGGTAGTTTTGATCTTTGGACTTGCAAAATTTATACAGGAAGAAAATTACTGCTTGAAGACCCAACACAAGGACAATCCCACCAATAAAGCTGGAAGCATCAAACGTGGATGACTTGCGGGGTGGTTGCGTGCCTGTCAAATAAAGATTTATAAAAATTATATTGCTTTCTGAATCCTCTTTTCATTTTATAAAGTCCAAGCCCCATATTGTGTCTACCATTCTATCAATGCAGATCTAGGAACAGCTCTGCTAATGGAAGCAGAGCTGCAAAAGCAATTCTTCAGAGACGTCAGAAAAGAACTACAGCAACTCCTGGATCTTTCTAACCTGCTGCTATTTCACAGTATAGATAGAAAAAAGATTGAAAAGGAGCCGAAATAAGCAGAAGCATTTGAAACTATATACAGAAAATTTGAATTGTCTGCTTCATTGATCACACAATATAGTTTACTTCCACATATCACAAGACAGCTTTGCCTTAATATAAAATTGCTACAAATAAAAGAGTACCTGGTACAGCAGAAGTTGTTACTGTAGTATTAGGAGCACTAGTAGTCGTTACTTTAGGTGAAGTGGCATATGTTGTGTTACCTGTTTTCAAAAGAACATTCCACTTAAGTTGAACCAAACTAAGTTACTTTATTTTAACTTCAAAATCTCTGCATGTAGTTATGGAATACAAACATAATTAAATGGGTTACATAATAAGTATCAGTTCTTTTAATAGCAACCTTGATGTTCCAATACCTATCAGCAGGGCAGAGAAAAGGAGCAACCCACAGACAAGGCAGGGGTTTCTCCACACTTTGAGGAGACTTCCCAGGTCTCAGATATTTACCAACAAAAAAACATGGTCCAAGCACAAGATATTCTCTTAACATTCCATAGCTCCTAAAACCAGAGGGCATTTGATCCCCATGGAAGGGGAAAAAAAGAGAAAGGGGAAATTAGTCTGCTCGGTCCTTAATAGTTAAAGACAAGGGGTGTGCATTCAGGTCTACCCAAACCAAAAATATACCTGAAAAGCAACTTCAGTATTTTTTGGTTATAGTTCGGTATCCCAAATGTAATCGGGATTTTTCGGGAGAACCCCAAACCCCCAGTCATATTCAGGAATTAGTGGCAAACCTGAACAATAGCTGAGGGGCTGGAGCAGACTGTTCCTGCTGCTCAGCTGTTTTAGGGCTTTCTTCTGCAGCCCTTTTAAACAGGGGGTGTTTAACGGGACTGCAGAAGACAGCTCGCAAAACAGCCAGGGGGGAGTTCTCCCCACAGGATCGGCTCTTTTGCGGGTTCTGTTGGGCAGTCCAGTTTAAACCAGGCTGCCCAGCAGAGCCTCCAGGAATAGTTCTCCCTGCAAGTTTGGTTGCTTGGCGGGCTCTGTTGGGCAGTCCGGTTTAAACCAGGCTGCCAAGCAGAGCCTCGGGGGGAGAGCTCTCCCTGCAGGATTGGCTCCTTTGTGAGCTCTTTCGGGCAGTCCAGTTTAAAGGGACTTCCCAAAAGAGCCCCAGCTGAGCTGCCTCTCAGTAGTTTTTTGAGGCTTTGCCACTGCTCCCCTCCCCCCCATATTTTTCAGTTTGGATCTACTGGACCTAAAAAACTTCGGGATTTCCAAAAAATCTAGGCTCTGAATACTTTATCGGTATTGGGATCCAGGTTTTTTCAGGAATCCTGAAATTTTTTCAGGTTCAACAGAACCAAAAAATCCAGAGGGAAAAATGCACACCCCTAATTAAGACACCCACACTATAGCACTAGACTGCTGGGATTCAGGGATAGCTGGGAAGGAATCTACTCATCATATCATCTATCTATATATCTATTCCTCAACTGTGGGTAGCTCTGCAGATTTCTAAATCCATGGATCGAGCCCACACTGAAATAGAGGATTTTTCTCCAAACTTAGCAAGACTGCTGGAATTCAGAAAAAGCTGAAATTGGTAAAAAATTACATGGGGGAGGATAAATCCACTCAAAAAACAAAAGCATTGTTTACACATGTGCAGACAATGCATCCACCTGTTGGAATCTTGGCAGTGACCAGAGGGGAGAGGAGCCTGGAGCTGCACAGGATTTGCTGGCATTGATGTCAGTGGAGCAGAGTTGGGGGGTTGGAATGCAATGTCTCAGCAACAGAAGCTCTAAGGCTGGAGGACTTTGGGAGCCACACCATGCATAGAGCCATGGTGGGCTCGTCAGCATGAATGTCCGTGGTGGAAGCACAGCAGTCCAGTAGCAGTAGCTGCAACAGTGGGAGGGATCCCTTCCCTCTCGTAGCTGGCACTGAACAGAGGGGATTAAAGATAAGGGGGGGATGCCCTTGTGAGGGTCACAGGTCCTCACTTGTATATTCTAAAGCAAGTGAGACAAATCTGAGGATGTTTAAATCCAGTGACTGGAACTGTGAATGGACAAGACAGATCTTTCTACAAACCTGAAGAATGCCTCAGGGTTGCAGAAAAATCTGAAAGACATTGTGGGGAGGGGGTTTAAAAATCCAAAATGCTAACAGGAGCACATGTAGCTTTAACAAATGGAAGCCATGGAAGCTCACTAGGTGGTGCTAGTCATATACTTTCTGTCTTTGATATGCCAATAAAGGTTGTCTGTCTGCCAATAAAGGTTGTCTGTCTAATCAACCTCACAGGGTTGTTGTGAGGATAACAAGGGGGAAAGGATAATGAGGTAAGCTGCTTTGGTCCCCACTGTGGAGAAAGGCAAGGTATAATTCAAGTAAATATAGTTGGAAGATGGGAGACAGATAAAAGGTAGGTTGGTGAATGGATGAGGAGGAATGGAAAGGGGGGGATATGGGAATTTCCAGGAGGGAAAGGGGAAATAATATGGGGAGGGGGATACAGGGGAAAGTGGTGTGTCCCCCCCACAAGTCCTCAAGGGTTCCCTACCATGCACGTGGGCCTGACCCAGGAGCTGCTACCACACAACTGGGCCATAGTTTTCCTAGGTAGTGGCTGGGAGTGGGGGCTGAAGACAGAGGAGCAGATAAAGATAGGTTGGTGAATAGCTAAGGAGAGAATAAGGCAGGAAAAGCTATGGGGACTTTCAGAGAAAGGAAATAATAAATAGAGGGGAAGGGGGAAATGAAATTGCCCCCCCAAGCCTCTGCAGGTTCCTGCTTGTACAGCCCTAGTACTCAGACGTGTTGCATTCAACATTTCACTGGGGAGAGGGATTTATCTCCCCCCACACACGTAATGCCTCATGGACCACCCAATTCTGGCATAGGATTACCGTTAAGGAGCATGAATTTCTCAAAATGAAAAGTTTGAAAAATGGTGGGATGGGAACAACTGAGAACCTGAAATTCCATCTTCAAGGGACGTTAAAGGGGAGGTCTCACCCAGTGCTCTTAATAGATGAGGGAGTGAACAGCATTGCCTAAAACTAGATTATGAAACAAATAATTTCTTTACCTGGGGCAGGAGTGCTGGTTATGTTTCTGGGAGGCGCGCTAGTTGTGCCATTGGTAGGAGTAACTAAACGTCATGAAGAAAAACAATTTAGAAGAGAAAACTGGAAGACCCATGTTTAATAACAGTAGCCATCACAGCTCCAAAGATTCTTATGAAGACATAATGTAAAACAGGTGGGCAGAAGATCACTAAGGTGTAACCAGTCACTCTCCAAGCAATTAGAAGTAGCTCTACTTCCTTATCCTTACCATAGCAGCTTCTCTCCTTTCTCTTGTGTAGAGGCACATGCAAACACGAACCTCTACCCGGGATGAGAAAATAGCACCAGCATTCTCCCCCGCCCCCCACTGCTCTGCATGAGAAAGGACCATTGGACACTTACCGTGAGGTGTCCTTCTCCTCTGAGGACAGGAGGACATCTCCATGGGTTATTCCCACCGTGCCTTTAGGGAGGCAGGAAATAGTTTTTCCCCCTTCCTGTTGGCGCCTTCGGAATAGCCCATCCCCAGTTCTGGGACTCCGAAAGCAGTGTGTGTAGCCTGAATCACTAACCTTGCCCTATAACATATAACTATGAACATTAAATTCAACATATAACCACTGTACTCTGTAGGATAGAGAAAGAACCCCAGAGTAAGGTAACACAAGTCAAGAGAAGAGATCAGCACAAAGAAGTGAAAACAGAAAAAGATGACAGCGGGAGGGCCGAGATGTCCTCCTGTCCTCAGAGGAGAAGGACCCCTCACGGTAAGTGTCCAATGGTCATTCTCCCTCTGAGGTGGAGGACATCTCCATGGGACCTCCCTGAGCAGTGTCCCTCATTCGGGTGGGTCGTCATCTTCTTCCAACGAAATTGTGTGCTGAAGAACTCTTCTCCAGAAAGCAGCTTCTGCAGATGCCATGGTGTGAAGTTTGTAGTGCCTCATGAAGGTAGAGATGGAGGACCACGTTGCCGCTTTGCAGACTTCCTCTACTGATGCCCTGTTAAACAACGCTGCATTAGTTGCCACATTCCTCAAGGAGTGCGCTGTGATGCCACTTTGAGGGTCGCGTCCGGCTGCTCGGAAGGCCTCCACAATACAAGACTTCAGAACTGAACTGATGGTAGATTTCGCCATCCTCTCCCCTTTGCGAGGCGGGGAAATGTCTATGAACAAAAAGTCCGACTTTCTCCAAGGCTCTGTTCTAGTGATATAAATTTTGAGAGCCTACGTCCAATGTGTGCCAGAGACATTCTTTAGGGTGCTTAGGGTGAGGACAGAAGGTTGGTAGAGAGATCTCTTGTGACCGATGAAACCTGGAATCCACCTTGGGCCGAAACGTAGGATCCGGCAGAAGCACCACCTTGTCCTTGTGGAAAATGCAACAAGACGACTTCACTGACAATACACTCAGTTCAGAAACTCGCCTCGCTGATGTGATGGCAACGAGAAACAAGGTTTTCATTCTCAGCCATTTTAGGTCGACCTCTCTGAGAGGTTCAAATGGCGCTTTCATTAGAGCATCTAGAACAATGTTCAATCTCCACGTGGGAAATTGGTGTGTTTGAGGAGATTTGGCCACCGTTCCCTGTAGAAATAGACGGATATGAGGATGTTTGGATAACCCTACACCTTCTATAGAAGGAAGGACCGTAGCTAGCGCTGCGAGCCGCCTACGTAGAGTGGAAGCTTGGAGACCAGTATCCAAACCGTCCTGCAAGAATGATAGCAGACAGGCTACAGAGGGAGAAAGCGGGCTGATCTTCTTGCGCCGACACCAGCAAACAAAAGCTTTCCATGTAGATGACTTCTACTTTGAGGTCTCTGATTCTGCGAAGAGTCCTGGATATTAGGATGAACGGTGGGAACGCGTACAGCAGACCCGGAGGCCATCCCGTCGTGAGCGCATCCGTCGCTTCTGCGTCCTGATGGAAGTATCTGGTGTAGTATCTCGGTAGCTTGTGATTGTTTGGTGATGCAAACAAGTCCAGCACGGGGTGTCCAAAGCGTTCCACTATCCTGATGAAAAGGTCGGGGTGAAGAGACCATTCTCCCTCCTGCAACATTTGTCTGCTGAGCCAGTCTGCCTGTACGTTCTCGATCCCCCTGATGTGTGCTGCCCTCAGGGACGCAATGCTCCTCTCCGCCCAGAGGAGGATCTTCATGGCTTCCTTGTACAATCGGCAAGATCGGGAACCACCCTGTTTGTTGAGGTAAGCCTTTGCTGCAATATTGTCTGTTTTCACCAGGACATGTTGTCCCCGCAGTCGGGAAGTGTATCAGGGCTAGACGAATTGCTCGTATTTCCAATAAATTGATCGGAAGCGATCTCTCGGCTGGTGACCAGACCCCTTGGACTGGAACACCCTCTAGAGTCGCTCCCCAGCCCAGGAGACTGGCGTCTGAGAACAGTTCCATGGTGTGACACACAGAGTATGACTTCCCAGTTGTCAAGTGTCTCAAATCTGTCCCCCATTGCAGGGTTTCCTTGACCCTGAGAGGAACCTGCAAATTGATCGTCTTTCTTTGCATGATGCTCAACTGATGAGGACGTAAAAACATCTGCAATGCTCTTTCGTGCATATGACCCCATTGGATCATATCTATGCTGGATATCATGAGACCCAGGAGACTGGCCAATTCCATCAATGGGGAGGATCTGCTGCGGAAGATTCGCATCGCGATGGTCTTGATCTTCTGTGCCTTGGCCCCTGGCAGAAACAGAGCGGTACGTGTGGTGTTGATCACTGCTCCCAGATGCTCGACGTTGACTCGGCATTAGAGAACTTTTCTCGAAGTTTATTAAGAAACCGTGACTGCGCAGACATTGTAGAGTCCTCTCTGTGTTGAGGACGGATTCCTGATGCGAGCTGGCCCAGACCAACAAATCGTCTAGGTACAGATGCACATGAATCCCCTGGTCTCTGAGATGACTCACCGGGTTGATAATCAGCTTGGTGAATAACCTGGGCGCCGTAGAGATACCGAAGGGAAGGGCCCTGTACTGGAAGTGCTGACCATAGATGTAAAAACAAAGGTACCTCTTGTGAGCAGGGTGGATCGGCACATGTAGATACACCTCCGTGAGATCTATGGACGTCAGAACTCGTTGGGGGATAGGGAGTCCGCTACTGCTCTCAGGGTTTCCATGCGGAAGTGTCGCAACCGAATGAATTTGTTTAAAAATTTGAGATCCAGAATCGCTCTCCAGTCTCCGTTCTTTTTGGGAACCATAAACAGTATGAATAGACTCCTCGGCACTTCTCGTCGGAAGGAACTGGTTCTATAGCCCTGATGTTGAGAAGGTGTTGTATTGCCTTGTTGATGATGGATCTTTTGTTTACGGATTTGCTTGCCGGTGATTGTAGAAATCTTTCTGGAGGTTGACGAAGAAAATCTATCGTGTATCCTTGAGACACGATTTCCACTGCCCAGGCATCCGCCTGCATTTCTGACCAAGTCCTGGCAAAATGAAGAAGTCGTGCCCCTACCGGCAGACTGGTACAGTCAATTCTGTTTTGGTTTGGGTTCCCTCGCACCTCTGTCGTTTCTGTTGAACTGAGATCTCTGAAAACAAGGGTTGAAGGAACCACGTCTGGTGGATTGTTTGGTAGAGTCCCATGTAGATCTTTTGAAGTCCTGACGAAATCGCGGCAGGGTATGATGGGAGCGAAAGGACTGAGGATTGCGTCTGTGTTGTTCAGCGACCGAGGCATGGCCTGCTTCTTATCTCTGGTTTCAACCAAAATGTTGTCAAGTGCATCACCAAACAGGCGACCCCCCTGGAAGGGATAGGCGGTAACTATGGATTTGGAAAAAGTGTCCGCTTGCCAGGCCCACAACCAAAGCATTCTCTTGACTACCGCTGTTGAAGCCCATCAGGCCGTTGATGCTGCCTCCATCGCCACCAGAGCATCCATAGTATGGTTGCGGAAGCTAATTCAGCTAATACCTGAAAACAACCGGGCTTTTTGGAAGGAATCTCCCGCACACTCAAGTCTGACTCTTTTACGGCTGACGCTACATTGGACATTATCTCCTTTGTTTCCAGGGGCCTGGCTTCAACAGCGGTAGTCAAGAGAATGCTTTGGTTGCTGTAATTTGGTTGCTGTCGTCCGAGGAAAAAACCTCGGGAAGCTCTTTGGTTGCCATCGCGGCCTGTAATGGCCTCTTTGGGTCAATGGACTCCCGTGGTCTTCGGTCCGAAGTCGGAGCAGAATAGAAGGGTCGAGAGAAGGAGAGAGAGAGAAAAGAAAAAAGGTAAGACGGGCAAGGCAGGCTTAGAAGAGAAAAAATGGAAGGTTTTGAAAATTAGCTAGGACTAGCTAAGCTATGCTGCTTCTCCCTAGTGAGGCAGGAACAGAACTGGGGATGGGCTATTCCGAAGGCGCCAACAGGAAGGGGAAAAAACTATTTCCTGCCTCCCTAAAGGCACAGTGGGAATAACCCATGGAGATGACCTCCACCACAGAGGGAGAACATGGTATATTTCTTCCTCCCCCTGCATCAAAGCCGCTACTTGACTCTTCTAGGAAAACACAATGATAACTGTTTACTTCCCCCTGCAGGCCAAGCTAAAATGGAGGTGTGGTGGCTTATTTTGGGAAAACAAAGAAAGAAAAGGTTTTCCCAACCCAAGCACTACAGACCTGGTCTGAAATGCTGAGATCTTTGTACAAGCTTTCATTCTGTGACTGGATCCATCCAATGAACTGCTGTGGAGTGACTGGTGGCACTCAAAACTCTTGAAAAAAATTAAGCAGTTTACAGAAACAAAGTCTACCTGACCTCCCCTAATGTAAAACTCATACTGGATGAGACAAAACCATTAAATGGAATTGGTAGGCATATTGCCCCTATGAACACATCTGTAATAGTGACAAAGCAATGCAACATCCAGAGTGGGTAAACAAGCTCAGCACATCCTATCCTTAGTAATGTGGATATCACTCAGTCAATTGGAGCCATTGGGTACTCAGTCAAATGGAGCCATTGGGTACTTCTCAACCAGTGATTCAGTATAAACTCACTTGAAGGACTGCCCAGGCTGCTACTGAGCAGTACTTTGAGCTTTACTAAATGTTCCATTCCCACATTTTAGAAAGGAGATATGAGAAATAGATGGACTTTGCAGAATGTACGAGGATTGCTGGTTCATCTATTAATATTTACATACATAATATAGCACATATAAGTATTTAAATACTTACGCAAGCATTGCTCATGACCTGTATAAACAATACAATGTTCATGTTCTTTTGTTTGATTTATACACCGGGACTGAGTCACTTCTGCAAAGATTAAAAATATTCAGTTTATAATTTAAATAGGTAAAAAATTTAGCAAGATATGTTGTCTACAGGTGACTTTGAGGAATATTTTCTACACTTTTCTATAAATATTTTACAGCTATTAATTTACTCTTCTTGGGTATTCTACTTTTCCCACACTAGAACAATCCTCTGATTCAACCAAAATGCTGTTTTTAAAAACAGATGGCTTAAGGCTGGTTACTAACAAGAAGGCTGTTAAGACTAGAAGTCACATCCTTCCATCATCACTAAACACCTGCGAAAAGTCAAAGTACAGCCAGTGGTTGCACACATAAAAAGCAACTACTCCTCTCCAGAACTGCATTTGAGAAAAATGTTTGTACACAACAGATAACAATGGTTCAAAGTCAAATTACTGTTTGGGAAACTCAGAAAAGAGCCCTTGCTTAACAATAGAACCTCTCACAGTTACTAGTTTTTAAAAGCTAAGAAATATTTCAAGCACCACTTTCCTTAGACTTAAAGGTTAGCCTGCTCAACAAGCAAAGTTCAAAGTCATTCCCAAGAAAAACTTAAGCCTACAGCTCAGGAACTGGGTGCTTAATTTAGATCCCATTCTCTTGGTTTGTAGCCCTTGCTGTCTCTTCAAAACAGCGCTAGTAGTACTACACAGCAGGCACTGCAGTATCAACAGCAGCTACAAATTACAAAATTCCTCTACTGCATAATCTTAAAGGAACAGCTCATAATACCTAATAAAAAGTATTATGTAGACTGTTTTCTGGCTTTGTTTAGATTTTACTTTGGGACCAACACAGCTGCTATCAGCTTCTTTTGAAGTTCTAAGATGACCTAGCAATCCTAGGCCTCTTTGGTGTCCTGGCCTGTAGCCCCTAAACCTTCCTTGCCTGCCTACTTTTTCTTCCAACCATGTACCTCTCTTATGTTTGTTACCCATATGAGATTTAGCAAATTTTTCTTATATCCTCCTTTCTTCGACTCCATCTCTCCACCACTGATGGCTCCTTCCACTGTCTACCTGATATCACTTCTTTTAACTAGCCCGTCCCTCAGCCAGACTTCTCTACAGCCTCACTCCTGCACAGCATACAGCTTCTCCTGCTCTTAAGTACTTTGTAGTTTCTTTAAAACTTCTTCTTGCCTTAATTCTAACTTCCTCTGCAATCACTTATGCAGAGTTGTTTCCTGCACATTTGAGAGAGTCATACCAGCCAAGTTAGTGACAGGTGTGTCACCACAGTTTCAATATAGACTTTGTTCTCATTGCAGCAATAAAGGGTTTAAATTCCATCTCTTCAAGATGCAGGCAGGTAGAGGTTCATGCAAGTAAACATTCCTACATATGGTATAAAAAACACTACTTATCAGGCTAGAATACTTCTCCCTAATATGTTATGTAGGAGTGCTTTTGGTGGGGAATCATTTTATCATGTAAGCCTACACCTGAAGTCAGTGAGCTTGACATAGTGTATGCATATGTTCCTCTGATTTTTGGTAAACCCCCCCCCCCCAGTAGCTTCTGAAGCACTGCAGGGTTGGGGCTGGTCAAACTCTCCCCTTCTAGCTGTTTTTCCACTCAAAGTCACCACCAGTTGCTTTTCTCCCAATGGGAGGAAGCGATATCGGGTAGAGATATGAAGGCCTGGGAAAAAAATGCTTTTCCTCCTGTCACCCTGCTCAAGGAGTGGGGGGGGGGCTTTGAAAAAATTCCTATGAAGTACTTTCTCTTTTTGTATTGAGCAAAATGCAGTTAAACATGTTAGTTTCAGAGAGTAACCGTGTTAGTCTGCAGCAAAACAGCTAGATTTGAGTCCAGTAGCATCTTAGAGACCAACTAGATTTTTTGGGTGTAAACTTCTGAGAATCAAAGCTCCCTTTGTCAAACAAATGTGCTGTTAAACATGCTGTTACTCATCCAACAGGTGCAGTATGTATAGGATGAAGATTTCTACATATTAATCAATCAATACTTTATTTACAGTCCATGACCAGAATACAAACCAGTAAGGAAAAAATAAAATAAAAATGACCATATAAAAATTAAGGTATGCAAATACAGAAGTGTATAAAAGCAAATTAAAACTAATACTAATAGAAATACAGTAGTTTCTAACATTGAAATTGATTTCTACGTGCGATGATCTACAGCATTCAATAATTACAGGTTCCTGTGTATAGTGTAGACATAAACACGTTTTGAAAAATACATTCATAGTTTAAGTGCATCAAATTTAATCCACAATTAATAGGATATAATATGCATGTCAGCATGCTACTGAAGACTTCAGTGTTCTTTATGTTATAAAGTTTAATCCAATATGCAGATATGCTGCTAGTCCTACGTGACCATATGAAACTATTTCTTTCCCCATCAATAAATTTACTGTGTTTACTACAAAGCTGTTTCCCCGCTATTTTTCCTACCGCTCAGATGCCAAAAACTAAAGACATGTGCTAAGGTCACATAGGAACCTCTTCCAGAATATTGGGTTTATTCACAACTCTGCTCATAGAAAACTAAGGCGCATAATTCTAAATATTCAAACAGTAAAATTTTATCTCCCCCTCATGGATCACTGCCTTGTCGTGGCGAGGGGGCTTGCGTTGTTCAATGAAGCTGTGGGCTATGCCGTTGAAGGCCACCCAAGACAGACAGGCCACCGCAGAGAACTCAGACCAAGCGTGGTCTCCTGGAGAAGGAAATGGCAAGTATTTTTTGCCAAGAAAACCCCATGGACAGTATCAAAAGGCTAAAAGATATGACCCTGGAAGATGAGCCCCTCAGGTCAGAAGGTGTCCAATACGCTACTGAGGAAGAGCAGGGGGCAAGTACAAGTAACTCCAGTAAGAGTGAAGCGGCTGGGCCAAAGCCGAAAGGACGCTCAGTTGTGGATGTGTCTGATGGTGAAAGGAAAGTCCGATGCTGCAAAGAACAATACTGCATAGGAACCTGGAATGTAAGATCTATGAATCAACGTAAGCTTGATGTGGTCAAAAATGAGATGGCAAGACTGAACATCGATATCTTAGGAATCAGTGAACTAAAGTGGACAGGAATGGGTGAATTTAATTCAGAAGACCATTACATCTATTACTGTGGCCAGGAATCTCATAGAAAAAATGGTGTGGCCTTTATAGTCAACAACAGAGTGCAAAAGTCGGTACTGGGATACAATCTCAAAAATGACAGAATGATTTCGGTCCGATTCCAAGGCAAACCATTCAACATCACAGTAATCCAAGTCTATGCCCCAACCACGGATGCAGAAGAGGCTGAAGTGGACCGGTTCTATGAAGACCTACAACACCTCCTAGAACTAACACCAAAAAATGATGTCCTCATCATCATAGGGGACTGGAATGCTAAAGTAGGAAATCAAAAGGTAACCGGAATAACTGACAACTTTGGCCTTGGAAAGCAAAATGAAGCAGGGCAAAGGTTAACAGAGTTTTGTCAAGAGAACACACTGGTCATAGCGAACACCCTTTTCCAACAACCTAAGAGACGACTCTACACATGGACATCACCAGATGGGCAACACCGAAATCAGATTGACTATATAATTTGCAGTCAAAGATGGAGAAGCTCTATCCAGTCAGTAAAAACAAGACCTGGAGCTGACTGTGGTTCAGATCATGAGCTACTCATTGCAAAATTCAGACTTAAACTGAAGAAAATCGGGAAAACCACGAGGCCATTCAGGTTTGACCTAGATCGCATCCCTGATGAATATACAGTAGAGGTGAAGAATAGATTCAAGGGTCTGGATTTGATAGATAGAGTGCCTGAAGAACTATGGACAGAGGTTCGTGACATCGTACAGGAGGCAGCAATCACCACCATCCCAAAGAAAAAGAAATGCAAGAAAGCAAAGTGGCTTTCTGATGAGGCTTTACAAATAGCAGAGGAAAGAAGGAAAGCGAAAGGCAAAGGCGAAAAGGAAAGATTTACCCAACTGAACGCAGATTTCCAGAGAACAGCAAGGAGAGATAAGGAGGCCTTCCTGAATGAACAGTGCAAAGTAATAGAAGAAAACAATAGAATGGGAAGGACTAGAGATCTCTTCAAGAAAATTGGAGAAATCAAGGGAGCGTTCCATGCAAAGCTGGCCATGATAAAGGACAAAAACGGTAGGGACCTAACAGAAGCAGAAGAGATTAGGAAAAGATGGCAAGAATACACAGAAGAACTATACAAGAAAGACCTCGATGTCCTTGACAACCACGACGGTATAATCACTGACCTCGAGCCAGACATCCTGGAATGTGAAGTTAAATGGGCCTTAGAAAGCATTACTAACAACAAAGCTAGTGGAGGTGATGGTATCCCAGCTGAGCTATTCAAAGTCTTAGAAGAGGATGCTGTTAAAGTTCTGCACTCCATTTGCCAGCAAATTTGGAAAATCACACAAACGATCGTACAATATCACACACTAGCAAGGTCATGCTCAAGATCCTACAAGCTAGGCTTCAACAGTACGTGGATAGAGAACTGCCAGAAGTACAAGCTGGGTTTCAAAGAGATAGAGGAACTAGAGATCAAATTGCCAACATTTGCTGGATTATAGAGAAAGCAAGAGAGTACCAGAAAAACATCTACTTCTGCTTCATTTGACTATGCTAAAGCCTTTGATTGTGTGGATCACAACAAATTATGGCAGGTACTTAAAGAGATGGGAGCACCAGACCACCTCACATGTCTCTTGAGAAACCTGTATAAGGGCCAAGAAGCAACAGTTAGAACCGGATATGGAACAACTGATTGGCTTGGCATAGGAAAAGGAGTACGACAAAGATGTCACCTTGAATATATATGCAGAGTACATCATGCGAAATGCTGGCCTGGATGAATCACAAGCGGGAATTAAGATTGCTGGGGAAAAGATCAACAACCTCAGATATGCAGACGATACCACTCTAATGGCAGAAAGTGAAGAGGACCTTAAGAGCCTCTTGCTCAGAGTGAAAGAGGAGAGCTCAAAAGTGGGCTTGAAGCGCAACATCAAAAAAACTAAGATCATGGCATCCGGCCCCATCACTCCTTGGCAAATAGAAGGGGAAGTCGTGGAAGTAGTGACAGACTTCACGTTCCTGGGATCCCAGATCACCACAGACTGTGACTGCAGCCATGAAATTAAAAGACGCCTGCTCCTTGGGAGGAAAGCGATGGCAAACCTAAACAGCATGATAAAAAGTAGAGACATCACCCTGCCAACAAAAGTCCGCATGGTCAAAGCAATGGTATTCCCAGTAGTCATGTATGGCTGCGAGAGTTGGACTATAAGGAAGGCCGAGCGCAGAAGAATAGATTCTTTTGAACTATGGTGCTGGAGAAGACTCTTGAGAGTCCCTTGGACTGCAAAAAGATCAAATCAGTCAATCCTAAAAGAAATCAACCCTGACTGTTCCCTGGAAGGCCAGATAATGAAACTGAAGCTCAAATACTTTGGCCACCAAATGAGAAGGGAGCACTCACTGGAGAAGACCCTGATGCTGGGAAAGATTGAAGGTCAAAGAAGACGGGGACGGCAAAGGATGAGATGGTTAGACAGTGTCATCGATGCAACAAACATGAAATTGAGCCAACTTCAGAGGACGGCGAAAGACAGGAGAGCCTGGCGTGATCTGGTCCATGGGGTCGCGAAGAGTCGGACTCGACTGTGCGACTGAACAACAAAAACAATTTTATATGCAAAATTAAGTGTTCTGTGGCAGTAAAGCAGTACAATAAGTTTAGGTTTATTAAGAAAGTTCACACAAAAAGTTCAGGAAATCTAATTTCTTATTATCCCAAAATTTTGTGTATCCTTTTTCCAAGAAGAAAAATCTATTTTTCCCATCAATGACAAAAAAGCAAAAGCAGAAGTTGACTCTGGGCAAAAAAGATGGTCTGAACAGTCACTGTCCCCAATTTATTTTCAGTTTTAAAAAGCTGAGAAAAAATGTACAAGACTATCTATACAATGCGGTTGGGTTCTAAATAGTAGTCCTGACACAGACCAACTAATTCTGTGAGAACCTGGCCAAAAATTAGGTTAACATTCTTATTTTATCATGTTCAATCACAAGGTTATCTCAAGTGTATTAATTTTATTTTAAAATTTATTTAAATAAATAAATAAATTCAAGTGTCTTAGTTTTTACTGAAAGGTGGATAAAGCCACCAGTTGTCTTAGCATTTTAAGATCTGGTCAGCAGTGTTTAATGTTACATGGTGAAGCAAAAACTATCCACATACACAAGGAATTCAGAGAAAGCAAGTATATACAAATACTCTTAGAAATCATAGATTCTGTGTACATACCTGCCTGCCAAGCAGGTGGCTAATGTGTTAGAGAGTTCCAGAAGTAAAGTTTATGAAGGAACCATAGTTTAAGTAGTTTGAAAAATATTACCTTTGCACTCAAGCCACTGACAGCTAGAGTTTAACTTGCCGGTACTATCAAGACAGGAACTACAGTTGATATAGCTTGTGCAGTTGGCTGAAAATGAAGAACAGGTTTTTTTTAAAAAAAAAAACACCCAAAAAAATCAGATTGTTAATAAGCAACAGATCAGTAGTTTCAGAAGTAGTATTTGAGACCAAAGCTTATTGCACCCACTGTTATGCAGAAGTGCATTATGTGAACTGAACCTCAAAAACACTGGAAAAGAAGTATTTTTATTTTAAATGAAAAATTAACATAGAAAACAGGAGACAAAACCACACAGAGGAGAGAACTATAAAATATTACAGTTCCTCCAACAGATGAGGAAAGAAAGTCAAGTGAGTGATTAAAACCTTGTAGCCTTCTCAAAATAGCTTCTAGTCAACAAAGAACCAGGCTTTTGAACAGTGAACCCTAGTACTTTATTCTTTGGATTAATACAAATCTGGTAAATAGCATTACGTCATCAGAGCAGGAGACACAACTGTACAAAAAAAGCCAGTTTTACATGAGAGACATGTTTTTCTCTACCAGAATATTCCTGAGCTTTCGAAGTTAATGAACACCACTCCCTTAATACCAGAATGTGCACATCCACTGTCAGCCTGGGGCCTCTGAAAGAACACATCAGAACTACACATGTTGTAGCACCACCCTCATTACTACATCCTAGGTTCCCTTCTAGGAGAATCATGCAGCACAGCATCACCAACCTTGCCCCCCCCCACACCTCCTGCATATCTGCCACCTAGGAAGGGGAGGGGCCATTGTCCTGCCTGCCCAAATCCACCTACTTGTCAAGGGCAAAGCAAATGTAATCTTTCAAAAAGGTCAAGTGGTTAATCACAGACCAGCTGGGCTGGCTCACACAATTTTTTAAAGTTGTAGTTTCTACTAAATGCAGCCTATTCCCGCTACTGTGATCTGCCCCCGGGTGAAATTGGAGGCGAGAAGCATCACATGAGTTCAGGGACGTTGCCCCGGTCAGGAAGCTCCGCACTCTCACGCAGTGACCCCCCCCCCCGCCCTGATCCAAGAGACCTCGTGACCCGCGTCCTTCCCCCCCACGCCCCCCCCCCCGGGAAATGCCGGCTCAGGGTTGCACCTGAAGGACAGAGCCCGTCCCCCAACAGACCGCCCCCGCATTTCTCCTTCCGGGGACTCCTGAGGAGGGCCGCTGCTAAGGAGCAACCTGAGCCCCCGCACCTTCCCTTCAGGGCAAGCGCTGCGCAGGCAAAGCCTCTTGCCTAAAGCGGCCCCGAAACCGCCGCCCAGCCCAGCCCAGCCCTCACCTTCCTCCCCCTCCGCAGCGACTCCACTCAGATAGGTGAGGCCAGAGACGACAACAACCAGCAGCATCGCCAAGCCCAGGGGAGGCGAGGGGCGGCGAGAGTCCATGGCGGCGACTGGCGAGGAAGCCACGAATCGTTCCCAGCGGCACGAGGCGGAAAGGAAACCGTTGGCGTTGCCGCTCAGTTCGTTTAACGCCCTCCTCCCGCGCCGCTCGTGCGTCACTCCGCTCCCCCCGCCGCCGGACGCTGGAGTCACGTGACGTGGCCGTTGCGAGGGGCCGCGCGAGAAGACCAAGAAGCCTTTAAAAGAGATCGAGGGAAACGAGCGGCAGCGTTATCTGGTGCCATCTATTCGCACGCCTCCCTGTGACGGTGAAACGATCCCTCTCCAAGGAAGGCGGGGCTTCGAATGGGGGGGGGTGCAGGAGGAGCTGAGAGGTGGGCATGGCTCCTTCGAGGTCCGGCTCACAGCTGTTGACGCGTCAATCTGGGAAAGATGTGTCAGTATGATAATAGTATGTCGATGTCGTTCAGTCGCACTGTTGAGTCCGACTCTTCGCGACCCCATGGACCACATCACGCCAGGCCCTCCTGTCTTCCGCCGCCCTCCGGAGTCTGCTCAATTTCATGTTCATTGCAGCAATAACATCATCTCATCCTTTGCCGTCCCCTTCTTCTTTTACCTTCAGTCTTTCCCATCCTCAAGGTCTTCTCCAGTGAGTGCATAGCCCACAGCCTCATCGAATCACACAAGCCCCCTCGCCAAGTCAAGGCAGTGATCCATGAGAGAGGATGTGCTGTTAAAGGAAGGTGCCTCTGGCCTGGCTGCTTTGTAGGAGCGATGTTGATCTTTGAGGCTGGATTCACACAATAGCTTTTCTTCTACTGCTTAAAAAGAGCATTTTGTTATTTGTAAAATTTACTATTGAGATAATTGATTCATGAACCTGAATCTGAGCATGAACCATATCTGAAGAAGTGTGCGTGCACACCAAAGCTTATACCGTGAATACAATTCTGTTGGTCTTAAAGGTGCCACTGGACTCGAACATTGTTATGGTGCAGCTGTTGGATAGCCAATCCCACATTGAGAAATTCCTGGAGATTTGGAGGCAGAATCTTCTTGAAGGCTCAGTGGGAATATGATGCCATGGGCCATGCCCCCTCACCCCATCCCAAAGGTTCTATTTCCTTCACTGGAATGGATGGCTGTAATTTGAAAATAAACTAAATGTGGGAGAACACTAGGCTCCACCTGGATGTTGGGAACCCTACTAGCCATGTGTTTGTAATGTTTGAAGCACTGGTGAAAGAGCTGAACACAACCAGTAGAACCAACTCCTACAGTCACTGCTATTTATTGTTTACCTATAACTTTACTTGCAAAAAACTCTGCAGTGGTATGCTGGAGGAATTGGAAAAAACTCAAAACTGGCTGGACAGGAGAAGAACATAAATCAGTTGCCTGAGGTTCCAATGTTGTAATGTGATCCAATAAATAGATCCAGGTGGGTAGCTGTGTTGGTCTGAAGCAGTAGAACAAAGTCTGAGTCCAGTGGCACCTTTAAGACCAAGAAAGTTTTATTCAGAGTATGAGCTTTCATGTGCAAGCACTCTTCTTCAGATGCTTGCACATGAAAGCTTATACCTTGGATATGACTTTGTATGTCTTAAAGGTTCCACTGGACTCAAAATTTGTGATCCAAGAGGTTTGCTATAGGCTCTCTTGTAACATTGGAGAGGATCCTAGGGCACCATTGTTGGACTGCAGTCATTTAGGGTTGATGCCCAGAATCCTCTGCAATGCTGCCAGAGAGCCTGTGGCTGCTTCCATATGGTGATGATTCTCTGTATCTCTTGCTAATGCTGTGAATATAGAGGCATTCATGGGGGCCATATAGCATCTTCGTGGCAGTTTTCTCCACGTTTTTCTTAGCCCCAGTGCCATTTCATAGTTTTTTTAAAAAAATCAGCAGTTGCTAGCTCCCTACAGCACCATAATGATCTATTTAGGGAGGGACCATAGCTCAGAGGTAGAGCATCTGCTTTGAATGCAGAAAGTCACAGGTTCAATCCCTGGCATCTCCAGTTAAAAAGGGCCAGGCAGTAAGATGATGTGAAAGACCTCTGCCTGAGACCCTGGAGAACTGTTACCAGTCTGAGTAAACAGTACTGACCTTGATGGATCAATGGTCTGATTTGGTATAAGGCAGCTTCATGTACTGCCATGATCTACTAGCTCCTCTGCATTTACAGCTTTAAGTAAAACTCTCACTCTTTTCATTGTGGAGATATAAAGGGTGGATCAGGCAGAAGCTTGGGGCTGCAATATGTCTTTGGTCATTTCTGCATGATAGAAGTGAGATTGAAATCCAGATCTCCCAGGTTCCAGCCCAGAAGGCTGTGGTCACTAGTGGGACCTGGGGATCCCCTGGAATTACAGCTCATCTCTGAATGACAGAGATCATTTCCCCTGGAGAAAATGAATGCTTTCGAGGGTGGACTCTGTGGCATTGTACCCCACTGAGGTCCCTGTCCGTCCTAGGCTCCATACCCAAATTTCCAGGAGTTTCCCAACCTTGTATCTGGCAAGAAGAAGAAGAAGAGATTGGATTTATACCCTGCCCTTCACTACCCGAAGGTGTCTCAGAGCGGCTTACAAACTCCTTTCCCTTCCCCTCCCCACAACAGACACCTTGTGAGGTAGGTGGGGCTGAGAGATCTCTTGACAGAAACTGCTCTTTTTCAAGAACAGCTCTTTTCAGAACTATGGCTTGCCCAAGGTCATCCAGCCAGGTGCAAGTGAAGGAGTGGGGAATCAAACCCAGTTCTCCCAGATTAGAGTCCGCGCACTTAACCACTACACCAAACTGGCAACCCTACACCCCCCCATCCCCTGCTGGTGGCCAGGGGGACCTGGCAACCCTATCCGTGAGTCTTCTTCCCCCTTAAAGATCTTTAAGCCACTGCCCCAGTGTTGTGGTTAAATAGCTAAGAGCAAACAAGGTGAAACTGAATCCTGACAAGAGGGAGGTAATGTTGGTTGGGAAGACTGAGATGTTAAAGGATTTTGTATTTCTCACATTCAATGAGGTTCAGCTGACCCTTAGTGTCTCTAGCCCTGTTCACAACTTACAGTGAACTCAAGTACAAAGTGTGTACAATGTACACTTGATTTTTCTTTCTACATGCATGAAGTAATTCTTAAGTAATTCAGCATACACAAACAGCTGAACATATGATTCAAACTCACATTTATTTAATTTTTTTATTTAGAAAATGTTTATGCTGCTTCTCCAGGAATCTATCTAGGTGGCTTACAAAATAAAAATAATAATAAAAACAAAACACTAAAATATATTAAAACTATTCAGGTACTGGTCCCTGATTTCATTTGTGTTTTTTTACTTTATTTTTTATTAATTTTTCAATAACAATAAATAACCATTAAAATAAATCAAAACATTTTCAATAAAAATTTATAAACACTTTATACACCTAATAAAACTTTTTTCTAAAACTTGTAACCAAATTCTAGAGCCACAGCTCTCCAAAAGTTTTGAATATTAATTTTTTTAATGAAACAATACAGCCCTTCCTAGAGGACTAGATACAGGTGCTTTGTCTCAAAGGACAAAGCCAGGGAGTCTAAAATGTACCCCCTACCTGGTACTTTTGTTAAGCTTACATAGCTATTAACTTAGTTAAGATATATTCAACCACCACCATCCCCCCGATCATAACCAGAAAACAATTTAAATTTCACCATCTAAAGATTTTAACTTTAACCACCCATAATCTTAATGGTGTCATGTCTAGAAACATGTCATAGTAACTTTGAGCTATAACAATTGCCATACAATAATAAATCCTTTCCACAAAGCTAAAAGGAATTAAATTGTCAGTAATACTAGATAACATTATTTCCCCCTTTTAAGGTTTAACATCTTAATTAAACTTAACACAGGATGATGTGCTGAAAAAACATATATTTAGACTAATAATTTCCTGTATAAACTCAGATTTTGCTACCAAAATGCACCAAGGTGAGCAATCAGATTGTTAAATAGCATATAACGTTTCATAGAATAGTAACAATAGCAATATCAGACATTAGAGAACTAATAAAAATTGAGCATTCAAGTTTTAAACTAATGTGTTTAAACACACTGCTTGTCATCCTTAATGCACCAAAAAGTACAACTAAACCTGAAGTAATGTTCAAGTATTTACTGGAGAGTCCTTTTGGAAAGCTGGGTGTTCTTTAATTTCGGCTTCCTCTTCTGGTGTGAGTTTAACTTTGAGAGATGCCAGAAGTGCTAGTCCTGTTCTGAGATCTGAGGCTTGGAATAATGATCCGTCTCTATATACTGTGATACCGGACGTTGGGCTCCAGCGAAAACGTATTTTTTCACTAAGCAGTTTAGAAGATATGATTTTTAAGAGACGTCTCTTTTCTAAAGTCTCCAATGGGAGGTCCAACAGGACTAAGATTTTCTTCCCATTTAAAGTAAGAGCTTGCCTTTGCCTTGCTTCTTTTAGGATTTTGTCCCTCATTCTAGCATACACAAATTGAATTAGGGTGATTTTGGCGGGCCGCCATCTGAGGGCCCAACCGGTATGCCCTGGCTAGTGCTGGTGCTGTGCCTTCTTCTAAGTTGAGCCATTTTGCCAGCCATGATGAGATAAAAACAGCTAAATCGGTGTTACCTTCCGCACCTTCCTTGATTCCACGTATTTTCAGATTGGATTGTCGCCATTTCCCTTCCAGGGATAAAATTTTTGACTGCAACAACTTTTCTGTTGTTTGTACCTCCTTCATTTCAAGTTGTAAGGCTTCTGCAGTTTCCAAAGCAGATTCGGCTGCCTTAAAAGCGTTCCCCAAGCCGTCTGTTAATTCGTCGAGCTTAACCTGTACCGGTTGCAAGAGTTCCTTCACTGCCGATTTAAAAGAGCTCTGAATGTCATCCCTTAGTTCTTGAAGATCTTTTTTGCAAATCTGCTCCCTTTCCGAGTCCACGATACTCACCGCGGCCGCCATTTTAAGAGCAGTAGTGTCCTGATCTGTCGCTGCCCTATTCCTCGGGAAATACGCAGAGACTGATTTTTTGTAGGAGTTACGGTCTTCTTTTTCACTCTTGTTGTTCCCATTCCTTTTTAAAGTTTAGATGGTGGATTTCATCCGGCAAGCGAGCCGGGGGGAGATGGATCGAAGTGGAGCCGCTCTAAAATGCGTCCACCATTTTAGGCGTGCATGCGCAGCTCCTGATTTCATTTATAAAGTGAATATGTTAGCAGTCAGACCCCTCTTGCAGATGGGTAGTTAGCATCCAAAGAGAAAAGAAGCCCAAACACCCTTCATATATAATATCACTTCAAATATCATATCATACAACATATTGCCTGGCCCACAGGGGATCCCAAAAGGAATGCCAGTCAGGAAACCAGCCTTAAACTATTTGGAAGTGATTCAAGAGGCTGACTTATTTATTTATTTGACTTGTATCCTGCCTTCCTCACAAGCGGGCTCAGGGTGGCTCACATAAATTGGTATAAATGACCATTAAAACCACATAAAACATTTAAAACAATTCAATACAATAAGATCATAAAAACATAAGGTGCTAGAGATAGTTCTTAGTTACTCACGATGACGTGCAAAAATATTTATAGAACAGACAGTTTTCAAATTTGAAGATCTTCCTGAGTCTAGTGATGGCATAAGCCAGGTGTTAGCAGGGCCCATAACCACAATTGTTGGTGGAAGACGTGGGGGCGGCTCCTAGTTGAAAGCCTGGTGGAAGAGCTCTGTCTTGCAGGCCCTACAGAACTACTAAATCCCACAGGGCCCTGATCTCTTCTGGGAGCTCATTCCACCAGTATGGAGCCGCCACTGAAAATGTCCTGGCCCTGGTAGTGGTGAGCCTGGTCTCCTTGGGGCCCGGGAGGGTCAGGTGATTCTGAGATCTCAACTGCAGTGCTCTTTGGTGTATATGTGGGGAAAGGCGGTCCCTCAGGTATGTCGAACCGTGGCCATGTAGGTAAGTACCAGCACCTTGAAGCGAATTCGGTATGCTATTGGCAGCCAGTGCAGTTCCTTCAGCACAGGCTGGATGTGCTCCCATCCTATCAACAGCCTGGCCGCGGCATTCTGCACTAGCTGAAGCTTCCGGATTTGCACCAAGGGCAGCCCCATGTAGAGAGCGTTACAGTAGTCTAGTCTCGAGGTGACCATCGCATGGATCACTATGGCCAGATTGTCGCGGTCAAGGAAGGGAACCAACCGCCTAATCAGCCAAAGATGGTAAAAGGCCGACTTGGCAGTGGCTGCTACCTGGGCCTCCTTGTTAAGGAAGTATCCAGGAGCACCCCGAAATTCCTCACCTCCGGCGCTGGCACCAATGGCACCCCACCGAAGGTCGGGAGAGGGGTCCCCGCCCCTAAACTGCCCCAACCCACACACAGGACCTCTGTCTTTGCCAGATTCAGCTTCAACTGAAGGCCGGGAGAGGGGTCCCCACCCCTAAACCACCCCAACCCACACACGGGACTTCTGTCTTCACCAGATTCAGACTCAACCGGCTCAGTCTAATCCAACGAGCCACGGCTTGTAATGTCCGGTCCAGATCTTCTTGTCTGGAGTCCGACTGGTCGCCCAACATCAGATAGAGCTGGTTATCATCAGCATACTGGTGACAACTCAGCCCATACCTCCAGGCAATCTGGGCAAGGGGGTGTATATAGATGTTAAATAGCATCTGGGACAGCACCGCCCCTTGAGGCACTCCGCATTATAGCAGGTGCCTCCTGGACTGCTGTTCCCCTAGTGACACCCTTTGTCCCCAACCTTGGAGAAAGGAAGCAAGCCATTGTAAGGCGAGCCCCTGAATTCCCATGTTGGCGAGATGGTGAGTCAGCAGCCAGTGGTCGACCATGTCGAATGCAGCCGACAGGTCCAACAACAGCAGCACTGCCACACCGCCCCGATCCAGGTGCCTCCAGAGGTCGTCAGTAAGAGCGACCAGTGCCATCTCTGTCCCGTGTCACAGGCGAAAGCCAGACTGGAAGGGGTCTCGTATGGAAGTGTCATCTATAAAGCCCTGTAACCATATCACCACTGTATCAACTTTCAAAACAGCCCTCTCCTACCCTAAAAGGTAATGCATAATTTATAAAAATGGGTTTCTCAGGAAAACAGCACCCCACTCTGAACTAACCTCTTTTATCCCTGATTCTTCTTCTCCCATTGGCACATTTGCCCTTGTTAGCATATCCATAACACCAGGAAGTGTCTCCCATCCTCTATTTCGGGGGTCGTCTTTTTTTTGTAATTTTTTTTTAATTTGTATTGATGTTTAACATTTCCTATTCATTCACAATCCTTTTCTTCAAGTTTACATAACATAACCAAACATCAGATACATCAATTTCCCCCTTTATTATTCCCTCCCCCTCCCTCCAGTGACCAGAAAAAAAATCTTATTATTATATCTGTAACCATGAACACACCCTATGGAGTTTTATAAATACATCATTATTGCCCCCCCTCTCTTACCCATCTTATATACCCAAACAATTTCTTCCTTGTTTCCAACGCCTTATCTTCCCATGTCTTTTCCTGTTTTATTATTAATAAAATATCTGATTGAATCCATTCATACAGGCACCGGTCCCAACTTTCCAAAGTCCATTTTAAAGCATCTTTCCATCCATATGCTATTACCGCATGAGCAGCTAGAATCATAGAGCTTTCAACAATCCTTTTTGGATTTATCTACTGTATTATTTCCCAGCAGTCCCATAAATAACACTTTCTCATTCAACTCAATATTAACACTACATAAATTATCCACCATTTCCAATATTAGATTCCAAAATTCCATTACCTTAGGGCATTCCCACCAAAGATGTGCATAATATCCCCTTACCCTTTTACAATGCCAACACTCTGATTTCATTCCCTTGATCATATACGATAATTGAGCAGGTGCCCATTTCAAGATTAATTTCATTTCCAATTCTTTAAATTTCTCCATTTTTATTTTACGTATTCTCTTCATTAGTCTATTTACCTCCTGTACTGATAGGTTCATCTCCTTCTCCCATTTAGATTGTATTGTCCTAATCATAAAGTCCTTATCTTGTTTCAATAGACTATACACTTTCCTTGCAATACCCTTCTTATTGTCATCTTTAGAACTATAAAGGTTTTCAAAGGGGTTATCCTCCTTAGTTACTGCTTCAGAGAATGTCTTTTGTCTCAAAACATTATATAATCCTGAACCAATATTGTCCTGACACTTTCTCCAATACTTCTTGTATTGGAATCAGTTTTCCCTGAGAGTTATACAAATTTTTCAACCTAAAAAACCTTTTCCCTTTAACTCCTTCCAAAAAGTCATCTCAAAATTTTTAAATTCTTGACTTAGATGCAAGCGGAGCCCATTTCGAAGGCATTGGTATCCAAACAGCTTGTTTCTTTTCCCAAATCCTTAATATTGTCTGACTTGGGCCTAACGTATTTTCAATTTCTTTTTTTATCTTCTGTAAATATTCCAAATCTACCTGCTCCTCCATTTATAGTATCCTCCCATCTCACCCATTTCTCTAGACTTTTACCATCTATTTCTATCATCCTTATTTGGAAATCTTCATAATACCTTTCCAATTGTGGCATGAGTCAGAACCCACAGCTTACAACGAAGTACACACATTCAGGAACGGTTATACTTTTATTGCAAAGCTATAGATGCAGTAACACAGGCACTGTTAAGAATGGCGGCAACCCATTGAGCATAATAGGATATAGGGCATTCTTATGCAACCCCCATGGCATGGGCCAATTAGCTACCCTCCCGCGCGTGGAACCAGCTAGGAAACCGTTAGGTGGCGAAAGCTGGGAAGCAGTAGTCTCTCACGGTACATAGGAGACTTCCAGACAATTACCTCCAACAAAACATTTTTCTGCACATCTGTAGAGATAAGCATTGCGGCACAGGCAGAACAGCAGAGATAGGGATGCAACAGCAATTACCAAGACACAGAATGAACTCCCCTACCCCCATGGCAGCATAGCTGACAGCATGCCTTAACCTAACTCCTCCTTTGGGGAGTATATCACTTTCCTTGCTACTCTGGCTTTCTTCTTCCCAAATACCCAGTTTTCAATTTCCTGATCCAACATTACTAGCTGTTTCCTAGGTATCCATTCTGGGAGTACCTGAAACAAATATATCATCTTAGGTATTATAAACATTTTAACTGCCCTTATCTTCCCCAATATACTCAGATATTTTTATTCCATTGGTTTAATTGTTTTTGTATCCTTCTCCATGCTATTTTATAGTTTATCACCATCAAATTTTTAATATTTTTTGTTATCATTACCCCTAAGTATTTCAGTCTCTTAATTCCTAATTTCATAACTCTTATTTTTTGCTACTTCTTTTTGTTCTTTTGTTAGCCGAATTGCTTTTTATTTTTATAGCAATTGGCAATTTATAAATGGGTCCTTGCCAACTATACCAAGGTCCTGTTCCCACCAAGGGTTACCAGTAAAAGATTTCGAGGCTGTTGTGGTTAAAATAGATGTCTTTTACTTAAGAAAATAAATCTCATACAAACAATACTGATGCACTCACACATTCAATCAAGTTCCTTAGAAATACAGTATTAAAATAAGCACATTTGCATTAGCAGGTGGGGGTGATGATGGGCAATACTTATCTGTCTTCGCAGCATTGGTTGTTCCAATGGGATGAAATGTAAACTAGGAAATTCACACACGACCAGAACCAGCCGGAACGTGTGGGTCTCTTCACTGCAGATCAAGAGATCAAAGTAGAGGCAAGGGTTTGGGGATAGCAAGTGGGACTAAAGCAGTGATGGGTAGTACGTGACTACAACTATTTCTGCAATGGGGGCTGTCTCTTCTCAAGCTGTTGTTTCTTACTGTTCAAAATAATGGAGGTATGTGCTTCTTCACCAGGCTGGTAACTGTGTAGCTGAAACCTTATTTACACGTGTAAGGCTTGTGCAGGCACCTTCTATGTGTTGCATCACAACAGGTGACTTAAAGTGTACAGTCTTCTGAGCCTATGTGTGTGTGCACAGTCCATTGTGTGTGTAGCAATGAATAAAGCAAAATATCAAGTTCATTCTCTAACACTTTTAAATCTAACTTGCTAACCATTATTTCTAACTTTTTGATATTTACCCTAAGCCTGAATACATTCTACAGTCCTATAATATTATCATAAATTCCCTTTTCGGGGGTCATCTATGAATAGCTACACCCATCTCCTATCTCCGGGAGAGCCATCAAGGTCTGCTCAATTCTTTGATCTCCGTCCGGGAGAGCCATTTGGCATTGTCCAAGTCTTTGGGAAAATTCCGATAAGCACATCAAGCTATTGTTTTGGGGGCACACCTGTTATAGTGCCTATAAATACAAGACTTCATCTCCATTGTGAAGGTGTCCCTTTTAAAGAAGTGCTAGTCACTTCTCCGTTTCTCTGTTTCTCTACAAGACTGGTAAATATTGCCCATCCTAAACCACTATTTACCCTGCTACTTCCTTTTATATCTTAGTTCTTGTGAGTGTGTTTTTCAGTGTGCTTGCATATCTGTTTTTGACCTTTTATTGTTTTTCAGTAAAAACACTACCAGTTGAACACCAGCCTGGTTTATTTGAGAGTTCTCTAGGAGAAGGACCCTGGTATACATCCATGAGTTACCCCTCTCTTGCTAATTTCCCCAATTACTTATTAGACCAATTCAGGTAACAAATATGCATTGACTCTTACAAATAGATATAGATATGGACATGTAGGATGTACATGCATTCACCGTAATGTGTGAACAGAACTTCAGTTAAGATCGTTGGGGTTTGTTGGATCCCAAGCATTCAAAATAAC
>NW_015164730.1:0-9095 GCF_001447785.1 Gekko japonicus
TTGTCACGAAAGCATTTCCTGATTGTTACGCGTGTTAATTTCTGTTACACATGTTAATTTCTGGCACAGCTGTTCTTGAAAAGGAGCCCTTTCTGTCAGAGCTCTCTCAGCCCTACCTACCTCACAGGGTGTCTGTTGTGGGGAGGGGAAGGGAAAGGAGTTTGTAAGCCGCTCTGAGACTCCCTGGGGTAGTGAAGGGCGGGGTATAAAGCCAATCTCTTCTCTTCTTCTTCTGGCCCCAGGTATCCAGTTTGGTGTAGTGGTTAGGAGCACAGACTCTAATTTGGGAGAACCGGGTTTGATTCCCCACTCCTCCACATGCAGCTGCTGGTGTGACTTTGGGTCAGCTGTCAGTTCTTTCAGAGCTGTTCTCTCAAGGGCAGTCCTCGAAAGAGCTCTCTCAGCCAATCTCTTCTCTTCTTCTTCTGGTCCCAGGTATCCAGTTTGGTGTAGTGGTTAAGTGCGCGAACTCTAATCTGGGGGAGCCGGGTTTGATTCCCCACTCCTCCACTTGCACGTGGCTGGATGACCTTGGGCAAGCCGTGTTTCTGATAAGAGCTGTCCTTGAAAAAAGAGTAGTTTCTGTCAAGAGCTCTCTCAGCCCCACCTACCTCACAGGGTGTCTTTTGTGGGGAGGGGAAGGGAAAGGAAACTGTAAGCCGCTCTGAGACTCCCTTGGGTAGTGAAGGGCGGGGTATAGATCCAATCTCTTCCTCTCTCATCTTAATTTCTAGTTAGAGATCCAATAGAACTGTCATGTTTTTCCCGCTAGAGCAAGGTGACCGCATGCATAATTAGCTAGTGTTGGGATTCTCCAATTGGATAATCAATAGTTTGGGGATGAGCCAAGGGAGAGAGCATCGGGTTTCAGTTTACTACTCTTTGCTAGACTCTTAGAAGTTTCCTCTGAGTCACCAGTTAAGTCCTTAAAGAAACATCTCAGAGCTAGTAAGGATGGTTTATTTCACTTTCTGCTCTCCAAGTACCCTTTACTTAATCTTTAGTAAAATTTCTAGACAAGTACACACGTGTCTGGCGGCTTTAATCTAACTCCGCCATTTTTTAACCTCGATACCTAACGGACTCCACCCCCTTGGGCAGCCATTTTGCGGTGCCCATTCTGTGGCTACGCCTGCCACGCTGTGTACGAATTCCAAAGGTACCCACAGGTCTAAAAAGGCTGGGGACACCTGGTTTAGACCTCCCTCAGTGGGACTACTCTCCTGTAAATTTGGGGAAAGAAATCACATTTGGGGCTGAGTAATTGCCTGAGGGTCAATGGAAGGTTCTTGTCTTAAAGCGGAGATGGTCGGAAAGGCTGAGGGGGCGCAGGACACAGAAAACCACACTGAGCTTACCAAAAGGACAGTGGAAATAAAATAATAATTTTGAAAATGTGTCGGATATTTAGCAGAGGAAATGAAGCGCAGCGAAATAACGCAGGGTGTCTTGGAAATTCTAAGAAAAATTTGCTTCAGAATCAGGGAAGAAGAAGAGAAGAAGAAGAGATTGGATTTATATCCCGCCCTTCACCACCCAAAGTACTACTCAGAGTGGCTTACAAACTCCTTTCCCTTCCCCTCCCCACAACAGACACCCTGTGAGGCAGGTGGGGCTGAGAGAGCTCTGACAGAAACTGCTCTTTTTCAAGGACAGCTCTTATCAGAACTACGGCTTGCCCAAGGCCATTCAGCCAGGTGCAAGTGGAGGAGTGGGGAATCAAACCTGGTTCTCCCAGATTAGAGTCCGCGCACTTAACCACTACACCAAGCTGGCTTGGAAAAGGATTACATGGAAAAGAAAACACAACAGTTAACACATCTTTCCAGTTCTGACCTACTCCATCTTCTTTCTTTCTTCCCTCTGACACCAAGAAGAAAACAAGTTTCCACCAAAACGTCACCTTGTGTACATGCAGAATAGCACGATCTGTCTCCAATATATTGATGAACCAATAGTCGATTTTAGGGTCACCTCATTAAGGAAAGTCCCCCCCCCACCTTACTTGCCCTTTAGAGGCTCTGGGTAGTTTAATTTTTATTTAAATTAGCCACTATCTTGGAATTGTTTTTTTTATTTATGATTCTGTACTGTCTAATATCGGCTTAATCTAACTTGGATTGTGTGTTTTTATTCTGTTGAAAGCTGCCCTGAGACCTGCGCCTAAAAGTCTGATAGAAGGAGGAGAGATTGGATTTATATCCCGGCCCTTCACCACCCAAAGGTGTCTCAGAGCGGCTGACAAACTCCTTTCCCTTCCCCTCCCCACAACAGGCACCCTGGGAGGTAGATGGGGCTGAGAGAGCTCTGACAGAAACTGCTCTTTTTTCAAGGACAGCTCTTATCAGAACTACGGCTTGCCCAAGGTTATCCAGCCAGGTGCAAGTGGAGGAGTGGGGAATCAAACCCGGTTCTCCCAGATTAGAGTCTGCGCACTTAACCCCTACACCAAACTGATAGGTAGGTAGGTAGGTAGGTAGGTGGATGGAGGGATGTCCAACGTGAACTACTACATCACACTGACTCTCGGTAGAGAATCCCGGAAGGGTGATCTGGGTCAGGGTTGGCCAAACTGTGGCTCGGGAGCCACATGCGGCCTTTTCACACATCTTGTGTGGCTCCCGGGAAGCTTCCCATCTATTTACTCTCTCTCTTTTTGCGCCTCTCTTCCTTTATCCCTCCCACCCATCTATTTGCTTTCCTCGTTTCTCTCTCTCCACCTCTTTCATTCTTTCTTTCCACCTCTCCCTCTCTCCCCCTCTCTCTTAGACAAACAGCAAACAAATAAATATCATTGGACAAATAAATATCATCCTCAATATCTGTTTCCCCCCCCTTTCGTTTTTATTTTTGGCAGTCTCACTTATAGTGTTAATAAAAAGCGAATTTGCATGTTTTTTTCAGTAAAAACGTGTGCGTGGTATCCAATGTTCCCTCTAAGCTGAGTTAGTGTGAGTTAGCTCACATTATTTTAGCCTCCGGCTCACACATTTTTGTCTTAGCTCAGGAAGAAATAAATATCATCCTCAATATCTGTTTCCCCCCCCTTTCGTTTTTATTTTTGGCAGTCTCACTTATAGTGTTAATAAAAAGCGAATTTGCATGTTTTTTCAATAAAAACGTGTGCGTGGTATCTGTTCGTGTCTTGGGGCTCTCAAACATCTGACGTTTGTTCTGTGTGGCTCTTAAATTAAGCAGGTTTGGCCACACCTGCTCTGGGGTTAAGGTTTAGAACTGGACTTTGGGAGAGATGTAAATGGACCCCGATTTCTCCCAATAAAGGATGAAATGCAAGCGCTCACTTGTGTCCAGCCCAGAGTGAGCCAACCAAAAAGGAAATTGAGTAAACCAAAGGAGGGATCACACTTATAGGTTCATATTATCAAACAAAGAAACACTGTGATAAAATTGACAATATTTAATGATTCTTATTATACCCCTTCAATTTGTGTATCTATCAAGACCTCTTGATACAACTTAACTTCTTTTTGATACAGTTTAACCTCTTCTTTACTTTCTTCAAATTATTGCAGCTTAACTTCTTTTCCATATTATCTTCCAGTTCCACTGCAAGTGCTTGAATTAGGAGCAAGCCAATTAATTAATTTCTAGTAGTAGCAACCAGTTACTATTTTTATCTGGCTAGAAGCCTTCTTTCTTCAAATTGTCTGGTATTTGCTCTCTATCTCATGTTGATGGCTCAGTTGCTCTCTGACAGGTTACAGGAGTAGCATTTCAGCCATCTTTTCTATCCAGCCAGTTAAGTTGTATCAAGAGGCTGACACTTTCCAACCTTATAGGTTTACTCCTGAGGAAGATTCGTGAAATGAGTGGTCAGCCGGGCGCTCACTGAGGATATGATGATGTTGGACTTTCCCTTGAAAATATCAGAATTTCCTAAGCAAGACTGTAAAAGTCTTAATGGATACACAAATTGATGTTCATAAGAATCTCCCTTATAAATAAAAGCCGAATGGTGGTGGCACTTCTCTAGAACATTCCACACGCTCCAAAATCACTTCGCTCTCTGATCTGTCATTCAGAGGGTCTCCCTATCCACTGGCCGCTTTGCCTGAGTCCTGCCTCCAACATTCTAAACATTTTGCTGTTCCTCTCCCCCCATAGCCAGTCAGAACACAGAGGTTATTTGCATAGGCAGCCTCATTGGCCTTTGCCTCGGAACATTTAGGTCATTTGCATATGCGACTTGATTGGCTTTTGCCTCTAACATTCTAAACAGTTTTCTGTTCTGAGGTAAAATGTGTCCAATCTCCAGGTGAGGGCTGGAGATCACTCAGAATTACAACTGCTTTCCAGATGGCAGAGATCAGTTCCCCTGGAGAAAATGGTGGGCTCTGTATCCTTATATGCTGCTGACGTGGCCCCCGTATGACAGCCAATGTGACATAGCAGTCAGGGCTTCAGAGCACGGGAGAGGCTGCAGGTGTGTGGGAGGTGGAAAGCTGAAGAGTGAGGGGGAAATAAAGGTAGGTTGATGATTGGCTGGGAAAGAGATAGGGTTACCAACTCCAGGTGGGAAATTTCTGGAGATATGAGGGATGGAGCCTGGAGAGGGTGAGGTTTCAGGAGGCGTGGGACCTCGGACAGGTACAAAGCCATAGACTCCACCCTCCAAACCAACTATTCCCTTCTGGGGAACCATCGTTGCCAATCTCCAGGTGAGGGCTGGAGAGCACTCAAAATTACAACTGTTCTTTAGGTAGCAGAGATCAGTTCCTCTGGAGAAAATGGTGGACTCAGTGTCATTATACCCTGCTGAGGTCGCCACAGCAAATTGACACTGAGTGTCCAAGGCCGGGGCACCCGCCCAGAGCCTCTTTCTAGAGACCGTTGTATTTATTTCCACACCGAGCCTTTTTCCTAGTCATTAAATATTGTCAATTTTATCACAGTGTTTCTTTGTTTGATAATATGAACCAAAGAGAAAAGGCAGGCACTCTCACCATATGGGGCGATATCTGGAGAATCCGCTGAGTCAGAGTGGGTATTACGAGAGCAGGTCTATACCGCAGCCCAGAAGTGGGCCTAGAGAAATCAACTTGTTTTTCCAAAGCTCTGGCTGAGTCAATCCAGGTGTCAAACACAAACGACATGTGCCCAAACCTGCCCAGGTGGTACTACTAGATTTTTCATACGTCTTCATTCTGACGAATTCCTTCCTTTGTGCTGGATTGCTGAAGCAGATTCGTATGAGTGAAATGAAACTTTCAGGAAAGAAAGAAAATAATCCAGTGGAAACGCAGCTGGTTCCAGAAAAGATGTCCTTTTAACTCATTTAAAAACCTTTTAGTAAGCTACATTGACTCATGATGAAGTGTACATGTGCGCTGGTTGCAGAGAGCATGGGAGAGAGGCTCTCTGTCTACATCATACAGGATCTTATTAGTTCTAAGCAGATTACTAACATATAGAAAAACCTAGACCCCATTTAAACAGCTGCGAAAATTTATCACAGATTCATAAAATTTTGCAGCTAAAAGAATCGTAGGTCTACTATTATCCTGCAATAAAAGAGGCAATGGCTCCATATGATCTATATTTTGGAGCAAAGGAAGAATTGAAAGATAAGAACATCAGAAGAGCCCTGCTGGATCAGACCAGTGGTCCATCTGGTCCAGCATCCTGTCTCACACAGGGGCCAACCAGTTCTTCTGGATGGCCAACAACAGAGCACATAGGCTGAGGCCTTCATAAGAACCTCAGAAGAGCCCTGCTGGATCAGACCAGTTATCCATCTAGTTCAGCATCCTGTCTTACACAGTGGCCAACAACAGGGCATAGAGGCCAAGGCCTTCTTAAGAACATCAGAAGAGCCCTGCTGGATCAGACCAGGGGTCCATCTGGTCCAGCATCCTGTCTCAAACAGGGGCCAACCAGTTCCTCTGGTGGGCCAACAACAGGGCACAGAGGCCGAGGACTTCATAAGAACCTCAGAAGAGCCCTGCTGGATCAGACCAGTGGTCCCTCTAGTCCAGCATCACGTTTCACACAGTTCCTCTGGACGGCCAACAACAGGGCCCAAAGTCTGAGGCCTTCCCCTGATGTTGCCTCCTGGCTCTGGGGTTCAGAGGCTTAGTGCCTCTGAAAGTGGAGGTTCCCCTCAGCCCCCATGGCTAGTAGCCACAGACAGACTTCTCCTCCATGAATCTATCTAATCCCTTTTGGAAGCTGTTTATTTCTGTGGCCCTCATTACATCCTCAGGTAGCAAATTCCACATTTTAATCACTCTCTGTGTAAAGAAGTGTTTCCTTTTGTCCGTCCTGAAGATGTCTAGGCTCAGGGAAATGATTGCATTCCAAGGCCACGTAACACAGGGTGTCTACAGTAGCAGCCACACAGTCACACATTCTATCAGAGTATGGTATCTTAAGACACCTCCCTTGCAAAACTCTAGATGGCAGGGCATTAAGGTGCGGCAACGTAAAGGCACACCTATAGCAAGGAACAGTCCAACATGAGCAGTAAAAGGGAAGCTCTCCAAGTGGTAGAAGACCAACAAATTGAGTAGAGCGAGGCTATCGATTAGTGGCATTTCCCAGATATTTTAAAAAAGGAACCTTAATGGATTTGGATCAGGGGTCATTTCATAGAAAAAGAGGTGCAGGAGCTCATTGGCATAACTCATTTGCATACGCCACATCCCCTGACATCACCGGAAGTGTGTCAGAAGGCAACACCCACCGCTCAGGCTCCACTGGACTGTTTTGGATTCCTAGCTATTGGGGGGGGGGAACGTGCAGATCTGCCCTCACAGAGGAGGGAGCGCTTGTACCTGAATAAAACTTGGTCTTAAAGGTGCCACTGGACTGTTTTGGACCGGGGGGCCGGAGGGAGCTCTGCAAACTACCTGGCTGCTTCTTGCTCTGATTGAGAGCTGCTTGGAGCAGGGGGCGGGGCTTCTTGCATGTGCCCGCCCCCTGGGCTCTTTACTGCCGGAGCTCTGCTCCTGTGCGTTCCTGCAGGAAATGACCCCTGGATCTGATGAACATTTTGTGGACACTGTTTGACTATCGCAACTTCCTACAAGGACCGGGTCAGTTCCCCAAAGAGAAAGCTGCTACACCCAAGGGTACTTTGCAAGACGTCTGGTTGGGAAATTCCTGGAGGTTTGGGGAAGGTGGGTTTTGGGGAGGGGAGGAGCCTCAGCAGGCTATAAGGCCATAGGGCCCACCCACCAGAACAGCCATTTTCTCCAGGGGAGCCGTTCGATGTCATCTGGAGATCAGTTGCGATTCTGGAGGACGGCAACTGTATTTTGACTCCTCCAGCGGCCTCACTGGGTGTACAGTTTGATGCACTTGAGGAAGTGAGCGTTGACTCAGGAGAGCGGAAGATGCTGGAATGAAATTCTATCAGCCTTTTCGGGTGCCCCCGGACTCCTGTGTCATTTTGCGGTAATAGACGAATGTGATGCCCTTTATGGAATTATGACCAATGAGGAACACTTCCTGGGTCTCCTCCTTGCGCTTTATTCCGGTGTCAAGCTGCACATGAGAAAACCCCCAATCCTGGGCCTCCCCTCCCCCTTTACACCGGAGTCGAGAAGCACATGAGAACTCCTCTTCCTAGGTCTCCTTTCCCCCCTTACTCCTGAGTCGAGCGGCACATGAGAAACCCCTTCCCGGCTTTCCCCTCCGGAGTCAAGTTCTGCATGAGGAATTCCCTGCTCCTGAGTCTCCTCTCACCCTTTATTCCCGAGTCAAGCTGCGCATGTGAAACACCCTTCCTGTGTCTCATCTTGCCATTAACTCCCAAGTCAAACTGCACACGAGAAATCTCCTTGCCTGGATCTTCCCTCGCCCTTTACTCCCGAGTCAAGCTGCACATGAAAAGCCCCCTTCCAGGCTCCCCTCTCGCCCTTTACTCCCAAGTCAAGCTGCTTATGGGAAACACCCTTCCTGGGTCTCCTTGCGCTTTATTCCGGTGTCAAACTGCACATGAGAAACCCCCAATCCTGGGCCTCCCTTCCTCCTTTACACCCGAGTCAAGAAGCACATGAGAACTCCTCTTCCTAGGTCTCCTCCCCTCCTTACTCCCAAGTCAAGCCAGTTGGTGTAGTGGTTAGGAGCGCTGACTCTGGGAGAACTGAATTTTATTCCCCACTCCTCCACATGCAGCTGCTGGTGTGGCCCTGGGTCAGTCACAAGTTCTCTCAGAGCTGTTCTCTGGATGGGAAGCCCTCGAAAGAGTTCCCTCAGCCTCACCTACCTCACAGGGTGTCTGCTGTGGGGAGGGAAAGGAGACTGTAAGCCGCTCTGAGACTCTGCGTGAAGGGCAGGGTATAAATCCAATTCTTCTCTTCTTCACATGAGAAACCCCCTTCCTCTTGCCCTTTACTCCCAAATCAAACCGCACACGAGAAATCTCCTTGCCTGGATCTCCCCTCGCCCTCTACTCCCGAGTCAGGCTGCACATGGGAACCCCCTTCCGGGCTCTCCTCTGGCCCTTTATTCCTAAATCAAGCTGCACATGGGAAACGCGCTTCCTGGGTCTCCCTCTCCCCCTTTACTCCCAAGTCAAACCGCACATGAGAAATCTCCTTGCCTGGCTCTTCCCTTGCCCTTTACTCCCGAGTCAAGCAGCACACGAGAATCCCTCTTCCTAGGTCTCCTCTCCCCCTTTACTCCCGAGTCAAGCAGCACACGAGAATCCCTCTTCCTAGGTCTCCTCTCGCCCTTTACTCCCGAGTCAAGCTGCACATGAGAAACGTCCTTCCTAGGTCTCCTCTCGCCCTTTACTCCCGAGTCAAGCAGCACACGAGAATCCCTCTTCCTAGGTCTCCTCTCATCTCGCCCTTACTCCCGAGTCATGAGAAATCCCCTTGCCTGGCTCTTCCCTCGCCCTTTACTCCCAAGTCAAGCTGTATGTGAGAAACCCCCCTTCCCTGTCTCCTCTTGCCCTTTACTCCCGAGTCAAGCAGCACATGAGACCCCTCTTCCTAGGTCTCCTCTCGCCCTTTACTCCCGAGTCAAGCAGCACATGAGAACCCCTCTTCCTAGGTCTCCTCTCCCCCTTACTCCCGAGTCAAGCTGCACATGAGAAATGCCCTTTCTGGGTCTCCTCTCGCCCTTTA
>NW_015164730.1:10937-24536 GCF_001447785.1 Gekko japonicus
CACCGTTTTTCAGCCTCCGGCTCACACATTGTTGTCTCCGCTCAGGAAGGAGGGCTCCAGAGCAGTGTTCCCTCTAAGCTGAGTGAGTGCGAGCCAGCTCAAAGTTTTTCAGCCTCCGGCTCACACATTTTTGTCTCCGCTCAGGAACGAGGGCTCCAGAGCCAACTAATTTGTGCAGGAGCCAAATCACTCACTCACAGCTTTTATGCCAGGAGCTCACCAAGTAGACTTTTTGCTCACAAGCCTCCATAGCTCAGAGGGAACATTGAAGCCAGCGAGCGATTTGGCTGCTGCATAGATGAGTTGGCTCTGGAGCCCTGTCCTTCCTGAGCTAAGGCAGAAATGTGCGAGCCGGAGGCTAAAGAACTGTGAGCTGGCTCACACTGACTCAGCTCAGGGGGGACACTGGCTGCAGGCCCCGTAAGAGCCATTCCTGGGTGCCCCCCTCCTTCTTTTATTATGGTGTAAGGGTGTGTGTGTGGTTATAATAGAGGGGGGGCTACCCCTGGGGGTAGGTTTGGGGTGGTTGCAGGCCCAGCCAGGCTGGGCTAGGCTTACCCCCAGGGTTGGAGGACACTCGGCATGGGTGGGATGTGTTGTTCAGTCGCACAGTCGAGTCCGACTCTTCGCGACCCCATGGACCAGGTCACGCCAGGCCTTCCGGTGTGACCCTCTCCTTCTTTTATTATGGTGTAAGGGGGAGTGTTATAATGGAGGGTGGCTACCCCCAGGGGTAGGTTTGGGGTTGCTGGCCCGGTCAGGTTGGGCTGGGCTTGGCTTACCCTGGGGTTGGAGGACACTTGGCAGGGGTGGGGGATGGGGGATCCATTCCTGGGTGTCCCCCTCCTTCTTTTATTATGGTGTAAGGGTGTGCGTGTGTTGTTATAATGGAGGGTGGCTACCCCTGGTGGTAGGTTTGGGGTTGCTGGCCCAGTCAGGTTGGGCTGGGGTTACCCCCAGGGTTGAAGGACACTTGGCAGAGGTGGGGTATGGGGGATCTATTCCTGGGTGTCTCCCTCATCCTTTTATTACGATGTAAGGGGGTTGTTATAATGGAGAGTGGCTACCCCCGGGGGTAGGTTTGGGGTTGCTGGCCCAGTCAGATTGGGCCGGGCTTGACCTGGGGTTGAAGGACACTCGGAAGGGGTGGGGGGTGCGGGATCCATTCCTACGTATCCCCCTCCTTTTTTATTATGGAGTAATGTGGGGCTGTTGTTATAATGGAGAGTGGTAACCCCTGGGTAGGTTTGGAGTTGCTGGCCCAGTCAGATTGGGCTGGGCTTACCCTGGGGTTGGAGGACACTGGCAGGGGTGAGGTATGGGGGAATCTATTCCTGGGTGTCCCCCTCCTTCTTTTATTATGGAGTACGGGAGGGGATGTTGTTATAATAGATGGTGGCTACCCCGGGGGTAAGCATGGGGTGGTTGCTGGCCCAGTCAGATTGGGCTGGGCTTACCCCCAGGGTTGGAAAACACTTGGCAGGGATGGGGGATCCATTCCTGGGTTTCCCCCTCCTTTTCTTATGGAGTGGGGTGGGTGTTGTTATAATGCAGGGTGGTTACCCCGGGGTAGGTTTGGCTCGGCTGACCCAGTCGGGCTAAACCAATCAGGTTTACCTAGGCCTACCCCAGGGATGAAGGACATTCAGCAGGGGGGGGTGAGGGGGTCTTTTCCTGGGCGTCCCCCTTCTCTTACCAAGGAGTAAGGGAGGTTGTTGTCGTCACAGAGGGGGGCTACCCTGGGATAAGTTTGGGGTTGCAGGCCCAGTCAGATTGGGCTGGGCTCCCCCAGGCATTGGAGGGCGCTCGGCAGGGGTGGGGTAGGGCGGATCCATTCCGGGGTGTCCCCCTTTTTCCCCTACCAAGGAGTAAGGGAGGTGGTGGTGGTAGTGGTTGTAGTGGAGGGTGGCTACCCCCAGGGTGAGCTAGGGGTTGCAGGCCCTGGGGTTGAAGAGTGGCTACCGTGGGGTAAATTTTGAGTTGGCGGCTGAGTCACATTATAATGGAGGGTGGCGGCCAGTGTTCCCTCTAAGATGAGTTAGTGTGAGCTAGCTCACAGTTTTTTAGCCTCCGGCTCACACATTTTTGTCTTAGCTCAGGAAGGAGGGCTCCAGAGCAAACTAATTTATGCAGTAGCCAACCCGCTCGCTCACAGCTCTAATGCCAGGAGCTCACAGGTTTTTAGCCTCCGGCTCACACATTTTTGTCTTAGCTCAGGAAGGAGGGCTCCAGAGCAAACGAATTTATGCAGTGGCCAAACCGCTCGCTCACAGCTATAATGCCAGGAGCTCACAAAGTTGAATTTTCGCTCACAAGACTCCACAGCTTAGAGAGAGCATTGGTGGCAACCCCGGGGTAGGTTTGGCTAGGATTACCCAGTCAGGCTAACCCAATCAGGTTTGGCTAGGCCTACCCCCCTTCCACTGCCACGGAGCAATGGGGCTTATTGTTATAATCAGAGGTGGTGTTGTAATCGAAGGGTTGAGGGACATTCAGCAGGGGTGGGGTGGGGTGGGGTATCTAGTCCTAGGTGTTTCCCTCTTCAGCTGCCACGGAGTAAAGGGGCTTGTTGTTACAATGGGGGATGGCTACCCCAGGGTAAGCTTGGAGTTGCAGACCCAGTCGTGTTTGGTTGCTGTCAGCCAGGGCGCGCTCCGAAGGGGTGTAGTGGTGAAGTTTCTTCTTGGGTGTCCCTCTCGTCCACTGCCATGGGCGTAAGTGGGCATGAGAACATCAGAGAAGCCGTGTTGGCTCAGGCCAAGGGCCCACCCAGTCCAACATTCTGTGTCACGCAGTGGCCAAAACCCAGGCGCCTTCAGGAGGTCCACCAGCAGAGCCTTCCCATGGTTGCCGTCCAAGCAGCAAGAATAGAGACCATTGCTGCCCCAGACAGAGTATTCCATCTATACAGAGCCAGTTTGGTGTCATGATTAAGTGCACCGACTCTAATCTGGGAGAACCGGGTTTGATTCCCCACTCCTCCGCTTGCACCTGGCTGGATGACCTTGGGCAAGCCATCATTCTGACAGGAGCTGTTCTTGGAAAAAGAGCAGTTTCTGCCAGAGCATTCACAGCCCCACCTGCCTCACAGGGTGTCTGTGGTGGGGAGGGGAAGGGAAAAGGAGTTTGCAAGCCGCTCTGAGACTCCCTTGGGTAGTGAAAAAAAAGGTAAAGGTTCCCTTGCTCGAAAGCCAGTCGAATCCGACTCTAGGGTTGCGGTGCTCATCTCCGTTTCAAAGCCGAAGAGCCAGCGCTGTCCGAAGACGTTTCCGTGGTCATGTGGCCGGCACGACTAAACACCAAGGCGCATGGAACGCTGTTACCTTCCCACCGAAGCGGTACCTATTTATCTACTTGCAATTTCTTGCTTTCAAACTGCTAGGTTGGCAGGAGCTGGAACTAGAGACGGGAGCTCACTCTATCATGCGGCACCCGGGTCTCGAACTGCTGAACTACTGACCTTCCACAGCCTGCAGTTCAGTGTTTTAACCACTTGAGCCACCGCAGCTCCTTGGGTAGTGAAGGGTGGGGTATAAATCCAGCCTCCTCCTCCTCCTCCTCCTCCTTCTTCTATAGTTTGTGGCTAACAGTCACTGATGGACCTCTGCTCCAGATGTTTCTCCAGTTCCCTCTTGAAGCTGTCTGTAAGCTTGTTATAGTAGGTGGAGATGCCAGGGGGTTGTGATGAGAAGGGAGCCAAGGGTTGGCAGATGAGGATTGGTCACCCAGAGAGGCATGATTTGGGGTAGGTTTAGAGTTGGCTGTGCCCACCTTTGGGAGTTTATTTATTATTTAAATTTTTATCCCACCCTCCCGGCCAGGGCTGGCTCAGGGTGGCTTACAACAGATAAAATTCAATGATACTTATAAACAGGGGTCATTTCGTAGAAAAAGAGGTGCAGGAGCTCATTAGCATAACTCATTAGCATAACTTATTTGCATATGCCACACCCCCTGACATCACCGGAAGTGTGTCAGAAGGCAACACCCACCGCTCAGGCTCCACTGGACTGTTTTGGATTGCTAGCTTTTAGGGGCTGGGGGAACATGCAGATCTGTCCCTCACAGAGGAGGGAGAGCTTGTACCAGAATAAAACTTGGTCTTAAAGGTGCCACTGGACTGTTTTGGACCAGGGGGCCGGGGGGAGCTCTGCCACTTACCTGGCTGCTTCTTGCTCTGAATGAGGGCTGCCGGGAGCAGGGGGTGGGGCTTGTTGCATGTGCCCGCCCCCTGGGCGCTTTACTGCCGGAGCCCTGCTCCTGTGCGCTCCTGCAGGAAATGACCCCTGCTTATAAACACGACAACAGTTAATATAAATACCATGTTAAAATACGATGTTAAAACCACAAATAATAATAAATAAAGTGCTAGTCATTATAACGTCAGTTCCATTCAGCTTCAGATGTCATAAAAGGGGATTGGCTCTGGTGGTAATTGAAGGGTCCAGCGGATCAGGGCTCTTCCGCCATAAGATGTCAATTGGTATCACTGATAGCAATGGTGGTCGTGGTGGCGGCTCCAAAGGTCTGGCGGAAGAGCTCCGTTTTACAGGCCCTGCAGAGATGTTCGGAGATGTGGACTGAAAACCTTTGGAGGTCCCTTTGGGTGGAAGATTAGGATTGGAGCAGACCCCTGTTCATGGTTTGGGCCTTGCTGTTTCCAGAAGAAGGCGTTGATTGTCCTGAGTTAGAGAGGGCTACTCTAGAGGCAATTGGGTTATCTTTCTAGTTTTAGGATTGTTTGGGGTGCAGTAACTGGAAGAGGTCACTTGAGGCTCTTGATGGGGCAGGCCGTTCTCTTCTGCTTGATTATGCGGTTTGTCTTCCCTGGGAATACACTGAGAAGCAGAAAGACCCAGATGCCTTAAATTCAGCTTGGTGTGATCCCCAAACTCATTTGTTTGCAAACATTATTTTGGATTTTCTCGGGGTGGGTTGCTGCTGAAGATGTTGCGGGGAGCAGCCAGCAGGGTAGCTGGCATGGGAGCTGTTACGTTATAGACTGAATGTTTAAATTACGTTTTGTGATTATGTTTAGTGTTTTTATTATGCTTTTATGTGTACTGTTCTTGCATATTATCCCTCTTGGAAGTCTGTTGACGTAGATGACTTTTGGGTTCGCTTATTGTGTTAAATTCTGCAACTTCTTAGCTCAGAAAGCAAACTAGACATTTTTTAAGCCTTGGTTCTTTTAATGGAGGCCCCCCACCCCCGGCTTCTGATAGAAGGACATTTCTCTCTGTCTCCTTTATCCTTTCAAGTAAGCAGTTACAATACTGGCGCTCTTGGAAATTCGTCTCCTGAGCTTTTGGAAGGGCATTTCCAAAGGAAATGTCCCCCCCCCCTTTTTAAATCACTCTGTGTATCTGTGTATCTAGGCACGCAGTTAGCACACCGGTGCCCTTGGAAATTCGTCTCCTGAGCTTTTGGAAGGGCATTTCCAAAGGAAATGTCCCCCCCCCCTTTTTAAATCACTCTGTGTATCTGTGTATCTAGGCACGCAGTTAGCACACCGGTGCCCTTGGAAATTCGTCTCCTGAGCTTTTGGAAGGGCATTTCCAAAGGAAATGTACTTTCCCCCTTTTAAAAAACCACTCTGTGTATCTGTGTTCAGGCACTGTTAAGTCTCAACAATGCAGCAAAAAGCCGCAGACCCTTTAAAAAAGAGAGAGGCGATTTTCGCAGGTCTAGATGTGGCATTAAGTCATTTGTTTCCACCCACAAAAAGGTGGGACCCTGGGAAGGAGCAAGGGTGTGCGCATGTTGTCGGAGGAACTTGGCTGCGGAAACGCCAGCTCGAGATCTGAGAACTGTCTGGCGAGATGGGGAATCCGTTGCATCCAAGGATGCTAGGTTTTTAATGCCAAGGTACGTAGGCTTACTTGACACAAGCTATTTTTAAACTCCCTTTACGATGTGGTTCGCTGATCTTTATCCTCTTAAAACTGAGCCGTAATGAGGCTCGGGGAATTTCTTATGCCTGCCCCGTTCAGAGTGCGGGATTCCGGTGTGGTGGGAAACCGCGGGTATTTAATGCGTAATTCGTGTTTCAGAATAGTGTTGTGTTTTTGGAGAAGATTATTCGGGTTAGGCGGTCTTGCTAAAAACAGTCCCCTCTTGCGGAGGGGGCAGACTTTGAGAGCCAGTTTGGTGTAGTGGTTAAGAGCGGCAGAGTCTAATCTGGAGAACCGGGGTTGATTCCCCACTCTTCCACATGCAGCCAGCTGGATGACCTTGGGTCGGTCACAGTTCTCTCAGAGCTGTCCTCTCAAGACCAGTTCTCGAAAGAGCAGTTCTCGAAAGAGCTCTCTCAGCCCCACCTACCTCACAGGGTGTCTGTTGTGGGGAGGAAGGGAAGGAGAGTGTAAGCTGCTCCGAGACTCCTTCGGGTAGAGAAAAGCAGGGTACAAAACCTACTCTCCTCCTCCACATGCAGCCAGCTGGGTGACCTTGGGTCAGTCACAGTTCTCTCAGAACTGTTTTCTGTCCTCGAAAGAGCTCTCTCAGCCCCACCTACCTCACAGGGTGTCTGTTGTGGGGAGGGGAAGGGAAAGGAGTTTGTAAGCCGCTCTAAGACTCCAAGTGAAGGGCGGGGTCTAAATCCAACTCTTCTTCCTCCCTCCTTTTCCCTTGGGAAAAGTTAGACATCTGTATGATGCCCTAACTTTTTCCACCTTGCTTGAGCAATGAAGCTTTTCATAGCGACATAGAGCTGAAAGGGACCTCAGGGGTCACCCAGGCCAACCCCTGCACAATGCAGGGAATTCACAATAACCTCCTACTCCCGCAGTGACCCTTGTTCTATGCTCAGAGAAAGGCAACGCACCTCCAAGATCCCTGGGTCCATCTGTCCTGGAGGAAATTTTCTTCCTGACCCCAAAGCGGCAATCGGCATTACCCTGGTCATCCAAGAAAGAGTCAGGAGATCTGAGCACTGGCTCATCCCTTCCCGCCCTCCCCTCTCACGATCTGCCTAAATCCACAGAATCGGCATTGCTGTCAGATGGCCGCCTAGCCTCTGCTTAAAAGAGGAGAGCCCACCATCTCCCAAGGAAGCCAGCTTTAGCTCTCAGGAAGTTCCTCCTAATGTTCAGCCGAAATATTTTTTTTGGGTTGAATTTCGATCTGTCGGTTCTCGTCTGACCTTCTGGGTCAAGAGGAAGCAACTCCACTCCTTCCTCTATGTGACAGCCCTTCCCCCATGGTCCTTTGATCAGCTGTTCTGTTCCTGCTAGGAATAGATCACCTGCTCCATGTTTGCAGCTGCTGGGAAAATGCACTGTTTACACAAGCCAGGAAATTTTGGAGACTACTGTGGGCTGGAGTATTTGGTTGCCGGATCCCTCCTGGGAGCCTTCATGGCACCTTGGCCAGATTGACCTGGAGGCCTTGGAGGTGTTTTGCCTTCCTCTGGGCATAGAACAAGGGCCACTGCAGGAGTAGGAGGTAATTGTGAATTCCCTGCATTGCGCAGGGGTTGGACTAGATGACCCCTGGGGTTCCCTTCAGCTCTGTGTTTCTATGAGAGCCAGCTGGGTGTCGTGGTTAAGTGCGCGGACTCTGATCTGGGAGAACCGGGTTTGATTCCCCACTCCTCCGCATGCAGCTGCTGGGTGGCCTTGGGCAAGCCACAGTTCTCTCAGAGCTGTTCTCTCACGAGTAGTTCTCTCAGAGCTCTCTCAGCCCCACGTACCTCACAGGGTGTCTGTTGTGGGGAGGGGGAGGGGAAGGAGATTGTAAGCCGCTCTGAGACTCCTTTGAGTTAGTGAAGGGTGGGGTATAAATCCAGTCTCTTCTCTCTTCTCTCTTCTCTCTTCTCTCTTCTCTCCTCTCTCCTCTCTCCTCTCTCCTCTCTCCTCTCTCTCTTCTCTCTCTCTTCTCTCTCTCTTCTCCATAACTGCCCAACTATTGCAATGAATGGTGTTTTTAACCCTTGAAATTGACTGTGCTCAGCTACCGAAGAGGAAAATAACCAGGCTCTGTTTGATAACTGGTTTGGACAATTAGAAACATGGAACTAGAACTAGAAGGGACACCAAGGGTCATCTAGTCCAACCCTTCTGCACAAATTAACAGCTACCTGCCCTCCACCCCACACGTGATCCCTGCTCTGTCCTTGGGAGAAGGCAAAAAAAACACCTCCAGGGTCCCCGAGCCAATCTGGCCTGGAGGGAGATTCCTTCCTGACGCCAAAGTGGCGATCGGTATTACCTGGTGGCCCATAAATATAAATACTTTTGCTGTCCAATTTCCTCTTCCGTAAAACCTTTAACGGTGACCCATTTTTCTCTGCCCCTCCTCCCCCGTGTGGTTCCTGACACAAAGACGGCCCTGCTGGATCCGACCAGCATCCTGTTTGGAACAACAGCCAGCTGGTTGACCTGGAAGGCTGACCAGCAGGGCACAGAGGCTGAGACCTTCCCAGATGTTGCCTCCTCCTCGCACTGGGTCCCAGAGGTTCACGGCCTCTGAATATGGAGGTTCCCTTGACTCCCCATGGCCGCCGCCACGAACCTGTTAAACCATCTTCTGCTTCTCGCTCGAAACAGTTTCCTTGCCACCAAAGTCATTTCCCTCTTATTTTTAATGGTTTAATGGTGTCATGGTGAAGTGCGCGGACTCTAATCTGGGAGAACCGGGTTTGATTCCCCACTCCTCCACTCGCACCTGGCTGGATGACCTTGGGCAAGCCATAGCTCTGATAAGAGCTGTCCTTGAAAAAGAGCCGTTTCTGTCAGAGCTCTCTCAGCCCCGCCTACCTCACAGGCAATGCTCCCTCTAAGCTGTGGAGTCTTGTGAGCAAAAATTCTACTTTGCAAGCTACTGGCATTAAAGTTGTGAGCAAGCAATTTGGCTACTGCATAAATTAGTTTGCTCTGGAGCCACCCTTCCTGAGCTAAGACAAAAATGTGTGAGCCAGAGGCTAAAAAATGGTGCGCTAGCTCACACTAACTCAGCTTAGAAGGAACACTGCTCTCAGGGTGTCTGAGGTGGTGAGGGGAAGGGAAAGGAGTTTGTGAGCCGCTCTGAGACACCTTTGGGTAGTGAAGGGCGGGGTATAAATCCAATCTCTTCTTCTTCTTTTACCTCACAGGGTGTCTGTTGTGGGGAGGGGAAGGGAAAGGAGTTTGTGAGCCGCTCTGAGACACCTTTGGGTAGTGAAGGGCAGGGGATAAATCCAATCGGGGTATAAATCCAATCTCTTCTTCTTCTTTTACCTCACAGGGTGTCTGTTGTGGGGAGGGGAAGGGAAAGGAGTTTGTGAGCCGCTCTGAGACACCTTTGGGTAGTGAAGGGCGGGGTATAAATCCAATCTCTTCTTCTTCAAGTTGGCCCTCATATTTATTCTTCCTGCAACCTGATCTCATGACTTTTCGAGACTGATCTGCTACCTAGAATACCTTGGAATGATTGTATACTATGGAAAACTCAACAACTCTTAAAATCTGGCCCTGCTTGCAGAGTGTAGATCCTTCCTAATCAGTGCATCTGACACTACTACCTCTATGTCAGTCTACAGTTCTCTGTTTCTTGCCCAGGTTTAGCAAATACAAACAGCAGGAGGGGGGGGGCACAACTTCCCATTAGCTCTCTTTAGTGTGAACCCCAACAGAGCTGCAAGGAATCTTTGGCATGTGAGAATTTAGCATGGAGTTGAGAAATCCCAGACGTCTATCTTCCCTTCCCCCTCTATTCCCACTCTAGTGAGCAGCTCTTGAAGCCGTCCCAACGAAATCTAGACCTCTTTGGCGGTGGGGGAGTGTTATTGAACTCTAATTGTATTCTCAGAGACTTGGGCTCTTATCTGTCCTGTGTGCGGGTGTGTATAAAGTGGCGGCAGTGACCCTGAAGAGTTTTCAAGGCAAGAGGTGTTCAGAAATTGTTTTGTCTGGTTCCGTGTAGCCTCCTTTGACTTGCTTGGTGGTCTCCCATCCAAGTACGGACCAGGGCCAACCCTGCTTAGCTTCCAAAATCCAACGAGATTGGGCTAGCCTGGGGCTTAACTCTCTTAAAGGTAAAGGTAAAGGTTCCCTTGCTCGAAAGCCAGTCGAGTCCGACTCTAGGGTTGCGGTGCTCATCTCCGTTTCCAAGCCGAAGAGCCAGCGCTGTCCGAAGACGTTTCCGTGGTCATGTGGCCGGCATGACTAAACACCAAGGCGCACGGAACGCTGTTACCTTCCCACCGAAGCGGTACCTATTTATCTACTTGCAATTTCTCGCTTTCGAACTGCTAGGTTAACTCTCTTAGCTGAACTGTATTATCTCAAACCCTGTCGACCACTCCCAGTCTAGGCGACCCTTGCACCGAGGGCTTTGTGGTGCCTCTGAAAGGTGGTTTTGGCCTTGTGTCTTCAGAGGAGGAGGAAGAAGAGATTGGATTTATACCCCAAGCTTCACTTCCCAAAGGAGTCTTAGAGCAGCTTGCAATCTCCTTTCCCTTCCCCCTCCCCACAACAGACACCCTGTGAGGTAGGTGGGGCTGAGAGAGCTCTTTCGAGAACCGCCCTTGAGAGAACAGCTCTGAGAGAACTTGTGACTGGCCCAAGGTCACACCAGCAGCTGCACGTGGAGGAGGAGTGGGGTATCGAACCCGATTCTCCCAGATCAGGGTCCGCGTTCCTCCCCACTACACCAGACTGGCTCCCTGGACTTAGCTTTGTGTTCTTGCTATCCAGACTTGGGTAGGATTAAGAGCGCCCACTCGGGTCAGTGTGAAGGGGGGAACCTGTCTCTTTAAGCAGAACTGCTTCCAAACCATCAAGCACAAACCACGGTGCTACAAGAGTCCCGTAATCTCGGTTGTAGGCATGGATACTGGTCGTCGAAGTGTACCGACTTGTTTTCCCACTGACTGTTCAAGCGTCTCGGGGTGAGAACTCTTGCCTCCGCTAACAGCTGTTTCGTGCCCGTTGTCGGTCAAGGAGCGTGCTTTTCCCGTGGGGACTTTTTAGTGCTTTAAAAGGTGCTACGAGGCTGCGTCTGCACATGCCAGAGGTCCGTAGCCCTCTTGCGGGTATTCTGCCAGTGTGCAGACCCGACTTCTCAGAGTCACTTTGCCCAGGTTGTGGCGTAGTTTACACGAGACGCCGGAGCCCCTGTGAACACACACCGCCGGCGTTGCGTTCTAACTCCCCTTGCCCAGCAATCCGTTAGCAGCTTTCCTGGGGCGTCGTGCATCAATAGCCTGTCCAGCAGATGCTTCCCTTGGCTCAGAGCGGCTCTAATGCAGCGTGCGACGGAGCTGAAAGCGGGTCGTTCCAGTTAGAGGAAACAAAAGGGTGGCTCTTGTGCTGATGCGGAAATCCCGGCCGTGCTAGAAACTGCTTTGCCGTCCGACTGTTGACCCCTTCTGATGCTGTGGGCGGACGGCCCCTCGCGCGGCGCTAGTGTTTTCCTCCGCTTTCAAATGGTGCCGATCCACGTGCTGCTCATTTCCAAAACGAGCAGCGCGTAAACTCTCCTCTCTCTGCTCTGCGGCGACCTCGTGTCGGTCAAGCGGCTTATTTTACAGGGCTATTCTTGGAAATGATAACAGCCCGCGCCATATTCAGGGACCCGGCTGCTCTTCGGCAATGGCTTTCCGATATAGTCGAGCAGAAAGCCGCGTTACCCATGCGGCCTCATCCTCTTTTCAAGTGAGGGTGCCCTCGAGTCGTAACCGACCCGTGGCGACCCTATGAAGTTCCACCTCGTGGGCTTTTCAAGGCAAGAGATGGGCAGGGGTGGTTGGCCATTGTGTTCCTCTGCAGAGTCTTCCTTGGTGGTCTCCCATCCAAGTACCAACCCTGCTTAGCTTCCAACTTATGGTGATCCCAGTGAGGGGCTTTCAAGGCAAGTGAGAAGCGGAGGTGGTTGGCCATTGCCTTCCTCTGCAGAGTCTTCCTTGGTGGTCTCCCATCCAAGTACCAACCCTGCTTAGCTTCCAACTTATGGTGATCCCAGTGAGGGGCTTTCAAGGCAAGTGAGAAGCGGAGGTGGTTGGCCATTGCCTTCCTCTGCAGAGTCTTCCTTGGTGGTCTCCCATCCAAGTACCAACCCTGCTTAGCTTCCAACTTATGGTGATCCCAGTGAGGGGCTTTCAAGGCAAGTGAGAAGCGGAGGTGGTTGGCCATTGCCTTCCTCTGCAGAGTCTTCCTTGGTGGTCTCCCATCCAAGTACCAACCCTGCTTAGCTTCCAACTTATGGTGATCCCAGTGAGGGGCTTTCAAGGCAAGTGAGAAGCGGAGGTGGTTGGCCATTGCCTTCCTCTGCAGAGTCTTCCTTGGTGGTCTCCCATCCAAGTACCAACCCTGCTTAGCTTCCAACTTATGGTGATCCCAGTGAGGGGCTTTCAAGGCAAGTGAGAAGCGGAGGTGGTTGGCCATTGCCTTCCTCTGCAGAGTCTTCCTTGGTGGTCTCCCATCCAAGTACCAACCCTGCTTAGCTTCCAACTTATGGTGATCCCAGTGAGGGGCTTTCAAGGCAAGTGAGAAGCGGAGGTGGTTGGCCATTGCCTTCCTCTGCAGAGTCTTCCTTGGTGGTCTCCCATCCAGTACCGACCCTGCTTAGCTTCCGAGCTCGGACGGGTTCAGGCTAGTCTGGACTATTAGAGCCGCGACTGTCCTCTTTTACAAAACGCAAAAAGGTTGGCTTATAATGCGCTTGAGTGTCGGCTTCTAGCTCTGGGCAGCTAAAGAGGAGGCCCGTCTTAACACTCGCGTATTCTCACCCCAGGCACCCCAGTCTGTTCGTACCTCCCTGAAGACGGATGCTGAATACGAGGCCCCTGTTATCTCCTAAGACTGCCGTTGTAACAAACGACGGCCTCCCCTCTCGTGCTCGGTGCCTGTGGGAACGCTTTGACATCCACCGTTCACGACCCTTGCAGTACATCACTGTGGCGTTCACATGAACCCACGTGAAACTGCCTTATGCTGAATGAGACCATCTATCCATCAAAGTCACTGTTCTCTGCTCAGCCACTTTCCAGGTTCTCAGGCTGCGGTCTTCTGCATCATCTGTTCTCTTGAGCAATCAGGGACCCATGGACCTTCAGGACCACCTCCCCCAATATGTCCCCAGAAGAACTCTGAGATCAGCTGATAACAACTTCCTGGGTGATCCCCGGCCCTAGGGAGGTTCGGCTGTCCTTGACTAGGGGCAGGGCCTTTTCGGTCCTGGCCCCGAGCTGGTGGAACTCTCTTCTGACCAACAGGGCCCTGCGGGATTTTTTTTTAATTTTATTTTTTTTACATTGCATTTATATTCCGCCTATGACCCCTAATGGGTCTCAGAGCGGTTTACAGAGTACCGGTATAGTCGCAGTAGTTAACCTACCTAGGGCCACAGATTTTTAGGGGGGGGGCTTTCCTACCGACACCCTTGTTGGCGGCGCTTTCTCTCTTCTTTCCGGCGGGCTGCGGGGTATGCTGGCGTCCTCGGCTGACCGGCACCACTTCAGGCGGCTCGATGTTTTTCCTTCGTGTGCGACCGCCCTCCGGCTACAGTTTCCGGCTTGCGTCCTTCCGGCTCCTGCCATGCTGCGCCGTCCTGCGCTCGCACCACCGTGGCTCCGCCTTCGTCAGGTCCGGTCAGGAACTCTGCTGCCGCCGCCATTGT
>NW_015164730.1:25120-27388 GCF_001447785.1 Gekko japonicus
TTGTGGCTGACCCAAGGTCACACCAGCAGCTGCATATGGGGGGGGGAGTGGGGAATCAAACCCGGTCCTCCGAGATTAGAGTTCGTGATCCTAACGACTACACCAAACTGACCCCCACGTTCCCTTCCCTGCTGCGCAGACAGCACTGTAGCCGGCGAAAGGGGTTTATATCACCATCTGGACTGGTTAATTTGTTGGAGCATTGTGACAGTTTTATGCGGACTGTATTTTATGATGACAAGAGACTCCCTCGGGGTCTCTCGTGGGGTCATTCTTCCCTTGACATTCACACAGCAGGCCAGGCACCCGCTCCGCTTTGGGAAACGCTGACTTTCCATAACAGCATCACTGCGCACTGTTCGCACCACTGGAGTTGTTTACAGCCAACTGTATATCCCGCCGCCCTTGCTGGTTTCAAGAGGGGAACCGTCGGTTCCGCCTGGGATACCCCCCCCCCCCGCGACACAGAAGCGTGTTTGTGTTTTGCTGTTCTTATGCAATAAACAGGCGACACGCTGTATAATTTAAAACGGCCGTGCGGGCACATCAGGGATGGTTAAGATCATTTGATGCCGCGGGGCATAGTTCGGTATCGCGGCGTTTTCGTGTGTGTGTGTGTGTGTCAATACGGGGTTTTTCAGGGACGTGGCGATCTGCTGCCACTGAGTGACCCTGCGCCGCGAATGCATGTGGTGACTAAAGAAGCCCTCGAGCAGGCCCATAGCTGGGATTTTGTGGCTGGTGGGGCAAAAAAATTTCTGGTGGGGTTGCCGTTATTTGCCATAATGAAGGGGGTGGTGATTCAGTCTTATTAATTGCCCATCCTGCGAACAGGCTCTGGGCGATCTACAGTCATTAGGTCAAAGGTAAAGGTGAAGTTTCCCTCGCTCGAAAGCCAGTCGGTGCTCGTCTCCGTTTCCAAGCCGAAGAGGCAGCGTTGTCCGAAGACGTCTCTGTGGTCATGTGGCCGGCATGACTAGACGCCGAGGCGCACAGAACACTGTTCCCTTCCCCCCAAAGCAGTACCTATTTATCCACTTGCAGTTTCTTGCTTTCGAACTGCTAGGTTGGCAGAAGCCGGGGCCAGAGACGGGATCTCACCCCGTCGCGCGGCACTCGGGTCTCGAACTGCAGAACAACCGACCTTCCGGTCTGCAGTTCGGCGTCTTAACCCCTTGAGCCACCGCAGCCCTTTACGGTCATTATAAAACACTTAATGCATAGTTAAAAGCGAAAACAAAAAAAATCCCTCTCGCTCCCCTCGTGCAAGACTCAAAGGGCCCTTCAGCTGATCGGTAGGGAGCATGTGGCTGTGGAACCTTACAGTCCGCCGGAGGGCCCTTTAATCTTGCAGGAGGGGAACGAGAGGAGCACGCGCCCTCCCGGTTCTTCTCCAGAGCATTTAAAGGGATCCTTTTGGGAAGTAGTGGGGGGGCCTGTAAGGAAGGGGGCGGGCCCTGTAAGGAAGGGGCGGGCCCTGTAAGGAAGGGGGCAGAGCCCCCGATGGCCCCGCTGTAGCTATGGGCAGCCCCTGAGGCCATTCTTAGGGCTTCCCGAGCATGTAAGGGAAGGCTAACTGTAGTATAATCACTTGGCCGATATTTACCACTTCATCCCTTCACTGCCGCATCCAGTGTTCCCTCTAAGCTGTGGAGTCTTGTGAGCAAAAATTCTACTTTGTGAGCTACTGGCATTAAAGCTGTGAGCGAGCGACTTGGCTCCTGTGTAAATTAGTTTGGCTCTGGAGCCCCATCCTTCCTGAGCAGAGACAAAAGTGTGTGAGCCGGAGGCTAAAGAACTGTGAGCCAGCTCACACTAACTCAGCTTAGAGGGGACACTGGCCGCATCCCACAACTGAGATATTGGAGAAGATATTTTTATCTGCCTTGCCCATGTGGGGCTAGGGATTCCCATACCCACGTTGCACGGAGATTATCTTCTCTGCCCGAGACGCCCGCATTTCAGCAAAGACCAAAATTACTGGCGGGGGGCAGGGGGGGGAGCCTCTCTTGAGGAAAGAGTTGGCGGCGTCCGTGCGTGTCGGGGGAGGCCACCTTTCGAACTGCGCCACTGCATGTGGGAGTTGGCATGGATATTTATGTACTGTTTGAGGTGCAAAAATATATATATAAGGTAAGAAACGGGTCATTTCGTAGAAAAAGAGGTGCAGGAGCTCATTAGCATAACTTATTTGCATACGCCGCACCCCCTGACATCACCAGACGTGTGCCATAAGGCAACACCCACCGCTCAGGCGCCACTGGACTG
>NW_015164730.1:27576-31302 GCF_001447785.1 Gekko japonicus
TAACCTTCAAAGCCTTATATGGCCTGGGACCAATGTATCTATGGGACCGCCTCTCTCCGTATACCTCTCGAAGAGCTTTACGCTCTAGTAGTCAAGCTCTCCTGGCGGTCCCTGGCCCAAAAGACATCTTTCTAGCCTCGGCCAGGGCCTTTTCTTCCCTGGCCCCCACCTGGTGGAACACGCTCCCCATCGAGATCAGGGCCCTGCAGGATCTCCCTCAGTTCCGCAGGGCCTGCGAGACGGAGCTCTTCCGCGATCAGGGCCCTGCGGGATCTCACTCAGTTCCGCAGGGCCTGCGAGACGGAGCTCTTCCGCCGGGCTTTTGGTTAAGGCAGTGGGCGTCCGCATATGGCCTCCCCGCGGTTGCCGTCTCCTAGCAACCGGCCACCCATCTACCAGCAACCGGCCATATCCATCTGTATTCATGGGCCGGACTTTTCACCAGCAGCTGTAAACGACTGATTTTAAACGCTGATCGGTAGGGAGTTTTATTGTGTTTTAAACCTTACTGTATTATTTGAGATGATGCGACCCGCCCTGAGCCCGCTCACGGGACGGGCGGGATACAGAGACGAAAAATAAATAAGTAGATATATACTGTGGAGTACTAGCCGGTGGCGGAGAGGGCTTTGTCCCACCCAGCCTGACATGCTAGCTTTCTATGGGAAGGAAGCCCTTGATTTTAGCGGAGAGCGTCGCGATGTTTGAGAGGTTCCCCCCTCATCCTAGATTCCCCGGTCTGCCGTTTCCGTCTGCTGTTTGTTGAAACAGGAGCGGGGGAGCGGAAAGAATTGGCAGTCGTCGGCGGGGAGGCTGTTTCGCCCATATGGTGGGGAAAAGAGCAGAGCTCTGCTACGGAGGCAGGAGGCGCGGGCTTCGTGCTCTGCCGTTCTTATGCAATAAATAGACGACACGCTGTATAATCTAAAACGGCCGTGCAGGCGCATCGGGGACGGTGAAGATCATTTGACGCCGCAGGGCACGGTTCGGACACACGGAGTTGGGGTTTTTTTTATTATTATTAATAGTTTATTAAATTCTTCACAAAGTAGAATCAAGTTACATTGTAACTTAATATTGAATACATAACATTGAACATAAATAATGTGTCAACGTATCAAGTAGAGGTGTAAAACATGTACAAAGATCCAACATCTGCAAAACAGGTGCAATAGAAATCAGAGTAACCAAACAACAATCTTGTGAGTATGTAATGACTTGGTGTTTCAGTGTATAATCTAAAACGGCCGTGCAGGCGCATCGGGGACGGTGAAGATCATTTGACGCCGCAGGGCACGGTTCGGACACACAGAGTTGGGTTTTTTTAAATTATTATTAATAGTTTAATAAATTTTTCACAAAGTAGAATCAAGTTACATGGTAACTTAACATTGAATACATAACGTTGAACACAAATAATGTGTTAACGTATCAAGTAGAGGTGTAAAACATGTGCAAAGATCCAACATCTGCAAAACAGGTGCAATAGAAATCAGAGTAACCAAACAACAATCTTGTGAGTATGTAATGACTTGGTGTTTCAGAGTTCCGTGTTTCTTAGAGAGATATCCTAGCCAGCGTTCCCTCTAAGCTGAATTAGTGTGAGCTGGCTCACAGTTTTTTAGCCTCCGGCTCACACATTTTTGCCTCCGCTCAGGAAGGACGGCTCCAGAGCCAACTCATTTATACAGCAGCCAAATCGCTCACTCACAACTTTCGTGCCAGGAGCTCGCAAAGGAGAATTTTTGCTCACAAGACTCCGCAGCTTAGAGGGAGCATTGATCCTAGCTAAGACTTGTGGCTAATCTTTGTTATACTCCTAATGTGTACCTGGGGAGCTGCGTTGGCTCAAGTGGTTAAGACGCTGAACTGCAGGCTGTGTGGAAGGTCAGTAGTTCAGCAGTTCGAGACCCGAGTGTGCCGCATGACGGAGTGAGCTCCCGTCTCTAGTTCCAGCTCCTGCCAACCTAGCAGTTCGAAAGCAAGGAATTGCAAGTAGATAAATAGGTACCACTTCGGTGGGAAGGTAACAGCGTTCCGTGCGCCTTGGTGTTTTCATGCCGGCCACATGACCACGGAAACGTCTTCGGACAGCGCTGGCTCTTCGGCTTTGAAACGGAGATGAGCACCGCAACTCTAGAGTCGGATTCGACTGGCTTTCGAGCAAGGGAACCTTTACCTTTACCTAATGTGTACCTAATGTGAAACCTATAGAGAGGCTCAGTATTTACAACCATTCATGATAACTGAGACCAAAATGTGGGAACAAATTCTTCTCTAGTGAGGAAGTCCAAAATGGGTTTCCACTTTTCCATGAATTTAGTAGAAAATCGGCCTAAGAGAGGCGTTGTTCAGTTTGCAGGTGACACACTCCATTAAGAATTGATCCCATAACTTCTTGTACCAGATCAGTGTTCCGGGCGGCTTCGTGCAGACGCGCGGAGTTTCCATATTGTGTGTCGATATGGAGGTTTTCGGGGACATGGCGACGGGCTGCCACAGTCCCTGAGCCCATTCCTAGGGCTCTTCGGGTTGGTTCTTGAGCATCGTTCATAACCTTCTTTCCAGTGTAGCGGGAAAGTGTGTTGAGGGTGAATTGGTGGTTTAAAGGGAAAACACTGTAGGGGAATGGAAGCGTTGCTTTCACGGAAAGGAAACTGGGCTCTTTAAAACATTCCCTGTGAACTCCTGAATTACTGAGCCGAAGACAGAGAACATAACATAAGAACATAAGAGACGCCAATGTTGGATCAGGCCAATGGCCCATCCAGTCCAACACTCTGTATCACACAGTGGCCAAAAATACCAGGTGCCATCAGGAGGTCCACCAGTGGGGCCAGGACATTAGAAGCCCTCCCACTGTTGACCCCCCCCCAAGCACCAAGAAGACAGAGCATCACTTGCCCCAGAGCCCCTATCTATACCTTGTGGCTAATAGCCACTGATGGACCTCTGCTCCATATGCCTATCCAATTCCCTTTTGAAGCCGTCCATGCTTGTAGCCGCCACCACTTCCTGTGGCAGTGGGATGAGAGGGATGAGACCAGCCCTCATACGCTTTCCTGAAAATATACCGGTCCTCTTTCAGTATTGTAAGCTGTCTGTGTTGTATTGCGCCTGTGGCGGTGGAGCGTTCGGTGCCGGCGCGGTGGCACGGAATGTTCACAAACACTGCATTTGCGCAGGGAGCAAGCTGTTGGGATGTTTGCAGGCTTGCTTCTGTGAGGGAAGGGGAAAGCAGACGCTTCTGTGCGAGGTTTAAAGCCTCACCTAGGGCTTGGGAGTAGCTGTCGTGGGCCACAGCAAAGATTAGAAAGAGGTCCCGAAGGGAGCTGTTGAAAGGAAGGTTGCTGTGAATCAGGAACCGGAGAGAAAGGGGAGGCAGAAGAAAAGGAGACATGGAAAGAACAGGGCTCTGAAAAAGCTTCACAGTTGGAAAGGGCAGGAAGGGGCCATTTGCTGTTGCTCATGTTTGGGAGAATGATGAAGAAGAGGAGGAAGAGGAGGAGATTGGATTTATACCTCCCCCTTCCCTGCACGAAGGAGTCTCAGAGCGGCTTACACTCTCCTTTCCCGTCTCCTCCCCACAACAGACACCCTGTGAGGTAGGCGGGGCTGAGGGAGCTCTTTCAAGGACTGCTCTTGAGAGAACAGCTCTGAGACAACTTGTGACTGACCCAAGGTCACCCAGCTGGCTTCGTGTGGAGGAGTGGGGAATCGAATCTG
>NW_015164730.1:31924-33477 GCF_001447785.1 Gekko japonicus
CCTCCTCCTTCTTGCCAGCATGGAGGCTTACAATTGGCTTACACTCTCCTGTCCCTTCCCCTCCCCTCCCCACAACAGACACCCTGTGAGGTAGGTGGGGTGAGAGAGCTCTTTCAAGGACTGCTTGTGAGAGAACAGCTCTGAGAGAACTTGTGACTGACCCAAGGTCACACCAGCAGCTGCGCGTGAAGGCGTGAAACCCGATTCTCCCAGATTAGACTCCTCGCTCCTAACCGCTACACCAAACTACGCCAAGAGGCACCACCTAAAAGTAGCAGAAGAAAATGAGCTGTGGGCAGAAGAGACCAGGGGAAACCGAGGCATGTGGCTGAAGAATGGAGGAGTTTCTTTGGGGGGGGGGAGGCTCATGGTTTGGGGCAGGTGGGGCTGCATAGGTGTGACCCGAGTTCTCCCAGACTCACTCTCTCCAGACTACAGAAGTCGGTACCATCGGAGGGAACAATTGCTTCCGAGGGTGGACTCTACGGCGTCACATTCCCCCCTCCACAGGCGCTGCCGTCAAATCTCCAGGAATTTCCCAAGCCACCGTTGGGAACCCCAGGTTCCAAACTATTTGCAAGGCTGAAATGAGCCTGCAAGTCCAGGTAGCCCCCGTGTTACCAGTTGCCGAGTCTAGATGCGGTCTGTACAGTCCAGGGCAGGACGGGAGATGAATTCTGGCCGCTTATCAACCAGAGGAAGCGACGAGAACCGGCAGCAGAGCCGGAGTTTGCAGATCTCTTTGAATCCCAGCTGCCGCTTGGGTTTGCCAGCCCTTAATTGCTGTCTGTTCTGTGTCAAAACTAAAGCGTCCTTTGAGGGGAAACAGCTTTCCCCCGCTCTTTTGCAGCCCGGAGCCTTGCTTTCTCGGTGTTTTGGGTTTTTTTTGCCAAGATAGGCGCACAAGGCTTCCCTGGCCAGAAGTGATAGAATCACAGAGTTGGAAGGGGCTATAGAGACCATCTAGTCCTAGTACCCCCTGCCCAATGCAGGACCAGCCTAAAGCATCAGAACTATAATAGCCCCTCTCCTGGCTTGGTCTTCAAACTGCAGGTGTGGCAGGCCCCGAGAACCGAGCTGCCTGCGTCACCCAGAAGAAGAAGAAGAAGAAGAAGAGATTGGATTTATACCCCGCCCTTCACTACCCAAAGGTGTCTCAGAGCTTCCCCTCCCCACAACAGGCACCCTGTGAGGTAGGCGGGCTGAGAGAGCTCTGACAGAAACTGCTCTTTTTCAAGAACAGCTTTTATTAGAATTACGGCTTGCCCAAGGTGATCCAGCAAGGTGCAAGTGGAGGAGTGGGGAATCAAACCCGGTTCTCCCACATTAGAGTCCGCGCACTTAACCACTTAGGAGCTGCGGTGGCTGAACTGCAGGCTGTGGAAGGTCAGTAGTTCAGCAGTTCGAGACCCGGGTGTGCCGCATGACGGAGTGAGCTCCCGTCTCTCGTTCCAGCTCCTGCCAACCTAGCAGTTCGAAAGCAAGAAATGGCAAGTAGATGAATAGGTACCACTTTGGTGGGAAGGTAACAGCGTTCCGTACGCCTTGGTGTT
>NW_015164730.1:36235-36389 GCF_001447785.1 Gekko japonicus
GTATTTCTTTTTCAGAATAGTATATTAGAATACTGAATGCAAGGAATATTGGGATGTCTGCTGGCAACATTACATCCAGCTCAAAACATCTGGAGCAGAGGTCCATCAGTGGCTGTTAGCCACAAGGTATAGATAGGAACTCTCGGTCTGGGGC
>NW_015164730.1:36875-45543 GCF_001447785.1 Gekko japonicus
GGGGGGGGGGCAACAGTGGGGGGGCTTTTAGTGTCCTGGTCCCACTGGTGGACCTCCTGATGGCACCTGCTATTTTTGGCCACTGTGTGACAGTGTTGGACTGGATGGGCCATCAGCCTGATCCAACACTGGCTTCTCTTATGTTCTTAAGTGCCCTCCACGCCTGAGCGGAGATAATTAAGATTGCGTTACTTCCCACAATTAGGGAAAAAAAACACCTTTAGACATTTATCTGCTATTCTAACAGGTTTATTGCTTCACAACTGTTGACCGTATAACCTGAAGTTTGTAATTGAGTTTTTCACTTTGCATAACTTCAAACATCATCGTGTTACATGTTAATTTGCTGTTAAATATCTGTCTGTAAGTTTAGACCCTCGTCTACCGTTCCAATGTATTGGGGAAAGGATGTCTTGCACACGAAAGCCCGTTCCTTGAATAAACCTTTGTTGGTCTTCAATGTGCCGCCGGAGTCTGAATTTGTTCGGTGGCTAGGGCCGTTCTTGAAATTTGCATTCACACGTCCATTGCATTTCTCTGCTTTCCAAACAGGAGTCCTATCCCTCTTCGTCGCCAATATGGTTTGTGGAGTCAGATGACCCCAACTTGACCTCAGTGTTAGAGCGTCTAGAGGACATTAAGAAGAGCAATACTCTGGTAAGAGATCTGCCGACGTCACCTTCCTCCTCAATACCCATCCCACCGGAATCCCACCACCAATTTATTCTTCCGAAAAATTTTAAAGCAAGCTCCAGTTAAAGATGCCATTTGTACTTTAGTTGTAGATCTTCCGGCCTGTATGGCCGTGGTCTTGGCATTGTAGGTCCTGACATTTTTCCAGCAGCTGTGACTGGCAGAGGTATAACACAGAAAGATGGAGTATTCTCTGTGTCAAGGTGAGAAGAAAAATGGTGGGCAGGTGATTTGAGCGGTGGCTCAAGTGGTTAAGACGCTGAACTGCAGGCTGTGGAAGGTCGGTAGTTCAGCAGTTCGAGACCCGGGTGCCGCATCATGGAGTGAGCTCCCCTCTCTAGTTCCAGCTCCTGCCAACCTAGCAGTTCGAAAGCTTTACATATTGGGGAGGGGGTTAGTTGCCAGGAAGGGCTCATTAGAGTCAAGATCAGTGTTTCCTCTAAGCTGAGTTAGTGTGAGCTAGCTCACAGTTTTTTAGCCTCCAGCTCACACATTTCTGTCTCAGCTCATGAAGGAGGGCTCCAGAGCAAACTAATTTATGCAGGAGCCAAATCACTTGCTCACAACTTTAATGCCAGTAGCTCACAAAGTAGAATCTTTTGCTCACAAGACTCCACAGCTTAGAGGGAACATAAGTAACGAAGAGATAAGTATAGCTGAGATGGGGTTAAAGCAGTTGGTAAGACCTGTAAAGGAGCTGCGGTAGGCAGGTAATTTGAGCAGTGGCTCAAGTGGTGAAGATGCTGAACTGCAGGCTGTGGAAGGGTGGTAGTTCAGCAGTTCGAGACCCGGGTTGCCGCATGACGGAGTGAGCTGTGACATGCTAACGGGGGAGCTTTCCTGAGGAGGTTCTTTTGCATATGCCTAGGGAACTCCTAGTTGAGTTAGTGTGAGCTGGACCCTGCCGATCTCCTCCAGTGGCACTTCCCTCCAGCCCAAGGTGCCCTTCCCTCAGCCACAGGCAAGCTCCACTGCTAGCAGAACGGGGAGGCTCCAACCCACAGGGACTCACACAGCATCCTAGAGTGCCTGCTGATTGGCTAGGACCGCCTCAGTCCCTACATGGACGAATGGCTGGTTCAAAACCCCTCCTGCACGAGAGTCCCTGGGCCCTGCGGGAAACTGGTACGGCCGAGGCCTCGATGGTCCCTCTCAGACACGATCGCTTTCCAGATCGAGAGTCGTGCCGCTGCCAACGTGGTGCGAAACTTATTGGCGGTGGCAAGAATAACTTTCGCTAGACATTGGAAGACCCAGATGCGTCCCAGTTAAAAAAGGACGGCTCTCGACAGTGCAGGAAATGGGTAAAACTGAAGAAGAAGAAGAGGAGAAGAAGAGATTAGATTTATACCCCGCCTTTCACTCGGTGAGCAGTGTTCCCTCTAAGCTGAGTGAGTGTGAGCTGGCTCACAATTTTTTAGCCTCTGGCTCACACATTGTTGTCTCCGCTCAGGAAGGAGGGCTCCAGAGCAAAGTAACTGATGCGGTAGCCAAATCACCGGCTCACAATGCCAGGAGCTCACAAAGTAGAATTTTTGCTCACAAGTCTCCACAGCTTAGAGGGAGCATTGCCTGTGAGGTAGGCGGGGCTGAGAGAGCTCTTTCCAGAACTGTCCTTGAGAAACAGCTCTGACAGAACCCCGGCTTGCCCAAGGTCTTCCAGCAGCTGCAAGTGGAGGAGTGGGGAATCAAACCCGGTTCTCCCGGATTAGAGTCTGCGAACTTAACCACGACACCAAACTGGCTCTTGAGGAAGAGGAGGAGGAAGAGGAAGAGGAAGCCATTCACGCCCTCTCAGCCTAACCTACCTCACAGGGCGGTTGTGAGGACAGAAACGGAGAAGAGGAGAATGACGCGAGCAGCTTTGCGTCCCCGTTGGGGAGAAAGGGAGGGTATAAATGAAGTAAGTGAAATTAAACTAATGTCCTTTTGCAGATATTGTCTTGATGAAGTTCTTTCTCCCCCCACCCAGCCACGAGGACTAGAGATTAACGTTCCCTCCCTCGACATGAGACATCCTTCGGCACTCTGTTGTTGTTGTTCAGTCGCACAGTCGAGTCCAACTCTTCGCGACCCCATGGACCAGATCACGCCAGGCCTTCCTGTCTTCTGCCGTCCTCTGAAGTTGGCTCAACTTCATGTTTGTTGCATCGATGACACTGTCTAACCATCTCATCCTTTGCCGTCCCCGTCTTCTTTGACCTTCAATCTTTCCCAGCATCAGGGTCTTCTCCAGTGAGGGCTCCCTTCTCATTGGGTGGCCAAAGTATTTGAGCTTCAGTTTCATCATCTGGCCTTCCAGGGAACAGTCAGGGTTGATTTCTTTGAGGATTGACTGATTTGATCTCCTTGCAGTCCAAGGGACTCTCAAGAGTCTTCTCCAGCACCATAGTTCAAAAGAATCTATTCTTCGGCGCTCGGCCTTCCTTATAGTCCAACTCTCGCAGCCATACATGACTACTGGGAATACCATTGCTATGTGGACTATGTGGACTTTTGTTGGCAGGGTGATATCTCTACTTTTTATCATGCTGTTTACGTTCGCCATCGCTTTCCTCCCAAGGAGCAGGCGTCTTTTAATTTCATGGCTGCTGTCACAGTCTGCGGTGATCTGGGATCCCAGGAACATGAAGTCTGCTGGTGGTCTAATCCCCAGACCGCCCAGCTCATGACCTCAGACTTCTCCCCGGCAAGCACAGACATGCCTGAGAGCGAGGAGAGCCCCCGACTGCAGGCAGGCGTGGCTTCCCGCCTTCCCCAAGAGGAGGCTTATCCCGACACGCCCCTGGCTGCTGCAAGCTGCAGAAAGGGGGTGGAGGCGTCAGCTGCCTCGACACGCCGAAATGCCATCGGAGGGATCCACCGAAACCACGGCGTGAGAACCGGAATCGACAGGTTCCCGCCTCGGCACCTCGGTTTCCGAGGACTGACCTGTTCACGGCACCTGTGTCGGAAATTCTGGATCCGCTTGCCTATTTGGTACTGAGCACAAATCCCCTAAGAGCCACAGTGGCTCAGAGGTTAAGTTGCTGAGCTGCAGACCGGAAGGTCTGTAGTTCTACAGTTCGAGACCCAAATGCCGCGTGACGGGGTGAGCTCCCATCTCTGGCCCAAGCTCCTGCCAACCCAGCAGTTCGAAAGCAAGAAACTGCAAGTAGATAAATAGGTACCCCTTCGGTGGGAAGGTGACAGCGTTCCGTGAGCCTCAACATTTAGTCACGCTGGCCACGTGACCATGGAGAAGTCTTCGGACAGCGCTGGCTCTTTGGCTTGGAAATGGAGATGAGCACCACACCCCTAGAGTCGGAGTTGACTGGCTTTTGAGCAAGGGGGACTTTTAACCTTTACAAATCCCCTAACCGGTCAGAGGAGCTAGCGAGAAACGAATTGTCCGTGTCCCCACCTTCCGTTCCGTTGTTGGGGCTTGGCTTCTCTGCAGCTGCCTGTTTTGCGTACAATGGGGTGTGGCCTGCCCGCATCCAGCTCTCCGTGTGGTCCGGACGAAGCGCCCGACTTGAGGCAGGATCCTGCCCTCGGAAGACAGTTAGCCTCTCCTCCCAGCCCGACCGTTTGATTTTATTTCTGAGCAGGAAAGGGAGATGTTGACTGGGGCGAGGACCTCCTTGACTTTCACGACACGGGAGTCCAGCGGGCGTGAGGATGGGGTCGTTTTGTCGTCAAGTCACCGCCGATTTACGGGGAGCCCCTGTGGGGTTTTCAGCACGGGAGACGTTCAGGGGGTGGTTTGCCACGGTCGGTCTCTGCATCGCTATCCTGGTATTCCTTCCAGGCCTCCCATCCAAATACTAGCCGGGGTCATAAGAACAGAAGAGACGTCATTGTTGGATCAGGCCAGTGGCCCATCAGTGGCCAGAAATACCAGTTGCCCTCAGGAGGTCCAGCAGTGGGGCCAGGACACTAGAAGCACTGTCCCCCCCCCCAAAAGAAACCCACCAAGAATACAGAGCATCCCTTGCCCCAGACTGAGAGTTCCTATCTATACCTTGTGGCTAATAGCCACTGATGGACCTCTGCTCCAGATGTTTATCCAATTCCCTCTTGAAGCCCGCCATGCTTGTAGCCGCCCCCCCCTCCTGGGGCAGTGATTTCCATGTGTCAATCACTCTTTGGGTGAAGAAGGACTTCCTTTTATCCGTTCTAAGCAGGTCGACCCTGCTTAGCCTTTTGAGATCTGGTCAGACCGGACTAGCCTACATCATCCGGGTCAGAGCAGAGGGACAGAGGTGGTTTCCCCCTCGCCTGCCTCTCCACAGTGACCCTGGACTTCCCTGGCGGTCTCCCATCCAAGTGCTAAGCAGGGCTGACCCTGCTTAGCTTCTGAGATCTGATGAGATCAGGCCAGCCTGGGCCATTTGGGTCAGAGCTGATGAAAAAAGGTGGGTTTGCCATTGCCTGACTCTGCAGCGCTACCCTCGTCTTCCTTGGTGGTCTCTCATCCAAACACTGAAAAGGGACAGCCCTGCTTAGCTTCCAAGATCCGAGGAGGTCAGGCCAGCCTAGACTACCCAAGTAAGGGAAAGGAGGAGGAGGAGGAGGAAGGAGAAGAGATTGGGTTTATACCCCGCCCTTCACGACCCGAAGGAGTCTCAGAGCGGCTTACAATCTCCTCCCCCTTCCCCTCCCCACAACAGGCACCCTGTGAGGTAGGCGGGGCTGAGAGAGCTCTCTCGGAGACCGCTCTTGAGAGGACAGCTCTGAGAGAACTTGTGACTGACCCAAGGTCACCCAGCTGGCTGCCCACGGAGGAGTGGGGGAATCAAACCCGGTCCTCCCAGATTAGAGCCTGCCGCTCTTATACCACTACGCCACGCTGGCAGGAAGGAAAAAAAGCAGGCGGCCTTTGGCCCACAGGTAAGCCAAGCCGGGCACATGCAGGAGCGAAAGATCAACAATGGCTGGGAGTCAGGAAGCCACCTGGACTCACCTGGGCATCTGTCAACAGCCAGGTTTCTTTCGCCCCTTGACACCCTGCCCTGCCCACGGCTGGGAGGAGGCTATTTTTAGCCAGCAAATACCTCCCCCCCCCATCTGCCCTTTAAATGGCTCTCCCTGCCGCGAGGCGGCTTTCCCCGGAGTGTGTCGAGGGATGACATCTGTTTCGCTGGAGGGGAACCGATGGTAATTACTGGGCTCTTAAAAGAAATATGAAGGCGGGATTCTAAGCGGAGATGCTGAGCAGTCCCTAGACCGGCATCTGCCCGGTAAGCGGCACTCCCTTTGGATCGCTCTCAAGGCTGGCTTGTTAAACATTAACGTGGGATCCGTGGCAATGACGGAACGGAGTGGGCTGCGGCTACGCTGAGTGCGGCTCCCCTTCGGCAGCCCTGACCTGGACGGCCCAGGCTGGCCTGATCTCACTGGATCTTCCAAAGCTAAGCAGGGTCGGCCCCGGTGACCACTTGGATGGGAGACCTCCCCGTTCTGCTAGCAGCGGAGCTTGCCTGTGGCTGAGGGACGGGCACCTTGGGCTGGAGGGAAGCGCCATTGGAGGAGATCGGCAGGGTCCAACTCCGACTCCATGTGTGGTCATGCAGGCTGTGGAAGGTCGGTAGTTCAGCAGTTCAAGACCCGAGTGTGCCGCATGACAGAGTGAGCTCCCGTCTCTAGTTCCAGCTCCTGCCAACCTAGCAGTTCGGAAGCAAGAAATTGCAAGTAGATAAATAGGTACCACTTCAGTGGGAAGGTAACAGCGTTCCGTGCGCCTTGGTGTTTAGTCATGCCGGCCACATGACCACAGAAACGTCTTCGGACAGCGCTGGCTCTTCGGCTTTGAAACGGAGATGAGCACTGCAACCCTAGAGCCGGACTCGACTGGCTTTTGAGCAAGGGAGACCTTTACCTTTACTGTTAAAAATCTGTGGTTACTAACTTATGTTTATTAGCTTCTATGACCAAAGGTCTTAAGCTCAATTATAAAAGATGAATATACAACATTAGCCTCCTAATACGAACTTTACAATAAGAAGGAAGAAGAAGAAGATTGGATTGGATTTATACCCCGCCCTTCACTACCCAAAGGAGTCTCAGAGCGGCTTGCAAACTCCTTTCCCTTTCCCTCCCCACAACAGACACCCTGTGAGGTCGGTGGGGCTGAGAGAGCTCTGACAGAAACTGCTCTTTTTCAAGAACAGCTGTGCCAGAACTATGGCTTGCCCAAGGTCACCCAGCAGGTGTAAGTGGAGGAGTGGGGAATCAAACCTGGTTCTCCCAGATTAGAGTCCGCGCTCCTAACCACGACACCCAACTGGCTCTTTTTTACAGTCGAAGTAATCAAATCTAAAAGATCTAAAATGTTAAAACAGAAGTCATGAACAAAACGATAATTCATTTAAATATTCATTTAAATCATAATAAACTGGGTGCATACCAAATTCTGTTACAGCTGGGTCAAGCCAGATTTTTGTCGCTTTACAGATAGAACTATCATTTAAAATGTAGTAACAGAATAAGTGGTTTCAGGATTAGTGTCTGCCAACGGATGGGGACCATCCAGACTTCAGTAGGTAATCGGTGTTTGGTGAGAACTGGAGTGATCCAAATCGATCTAGGAGTCGACCACTGATGACATAATAATAGAAGACGGCCAAGTGTTTCCATGGCTCCAGTCTCACAGTTACAGAAGCGATCCGAGTATGGGACTTTAGAAAAGCGACCTGTTAACTCAGCAGTGGGAAAAGAGTTAAGCCTAGCAAGAGTGAAAACACGTCTATAACTAGGTATTTTTAGGGTTCTAGTAGATGGAGGAAGAGATTCCAGAGGAGGAATAAGAATCTGTGGGTTTTATCCTAGGCCCCTTTGTCCGAATACGGCACTGCTTGGTTTTTCTTGTATCCACAACCAGCGCATCGACTTACTAAAAAAAGTTGTGACGCGTATACGCCACTGACTCCTTAAACTTGTCTTGCAGCTTCTCCAGCAGCTGAAGCGATTGATATGCGACCTCTGCAGGCTCTACAACCTCCCTCAGCATCCTGATGTCGAAATGCTCGACCAGCCGCTGCCGGCAGGCCAGGTAAGCACCAAGCACAGGTGTCAAGGAGGGGCCACCTCTTTGCTTGGCAGCCAGCCGCGCAGGATCCGCACGCAGGTCGCTGAACTTCAGCCGCGCTGGCTGCTACCCGGAGACACCTGGGTGCAAATCAGGGTGATCAATACTGCAGGCCAGTGTCGGAGCCAGTGGGTTTTGATTCTTGCTGTGGAAACCGGTGGCTCGTTGCTCGTGTGAGATGAATGTCTTAACACGTCACTGTGCTGGTGGAGGAGTGGTTTGGAAAGCGCCTGCTGCGGTTCTGCTGTACAGATGAAAGGGTAGAGAGGTTAGCAGCCTCTCCCGCTTCCTTTATTCCAGGGGTGTCAAACATGAGGCCCGGGGCCCTAGGGCTCCTCTCAGGCCCGCAGTGGAACTGGCTGTCTTCTGCTTCTTCTTCCAGTTCTGCTGCTGCTGCGTCATCGTAGGTTTGCAGGTTACAGATACACACCTGAGCAGCATACTCAAGATTGCAACAGCACAGGCACTTTGATGTAATAATTCAGAGTGAGAGGCGTCAGTTATCAGACACTGTTAACTGTGCCAGTTTGGTGTCGTGGTTAAGTGCGCGGACTCTAATCTGGGAGAACCGGGTTTGATTCCCCACTCCTCCACTTGCACCTGGCTAGATGGCCTTGGGCAAGCCGTAGTTCTGATAAGAGCTGTCCTTGAAAAAGGGCAGTTTCCGTCAAGAGCTCTCTTAGCCCCACCTGCCTCACAGGGGGTCTCTTGTGGGGAGGGGGAAGGAAAGGAGTTTGTAAGCCGCTCTGAGACACCTTTGGGTAGTGAAGGGCGGGGTATAAATCCAATCTCTCTTCTTCTCCTTCTCTTAAATAAACAAAATATTGCAAGGGTGCTGATGTTTTAAGCATGTTTTTATTGTAAGTAAAAAAAAATCCTTTGTGCTTGTGTCCTTTATAAAGTTTA
>NW_015164730.1:47343-49070 GCF_001447785.1 Gekko japonicus
GGGGAAAAAAGGTTGGATCCGTTTTCCCATTAGCGCCTTTCTCTCAGTACACTGTTGCATTCCCCCCAGCCTGTTTCTCCCTCTCCCAAATACTAGAATTCGAGGTTATCCAATGAAGCTGATGGGCAGTAGGTTTAGGACGGACAAAAGGAAATACTACTTTACACAGAGAGTGATTCAAATGTGGATTTCAGTGCCAGAGGATGTCGTGATGGAGGATGTCCATCAGTGGCTACTAGCCATGGTGACTGAAGGGAACCTCCACATTCAGAACCACTAATGATCTGAATCCCAGAGCCAGAAGGCAACATCAGGGGATGGCCTTGGCCTCCATGCCCTGGAGAACTGTCTGGCCTCTGTGTGAGACAGGATGGTGGACTGGATGGACCACTGGGCTGATCCAGCAGGGCTCTTCTGAGGTTCTTATGAAGGCCTTGGTCTCTCTGCCCTGTTGTTGGCCCTCCAGAGGAACTGGCTGGCCACTGTGTGAGACGGGATGCTGGGCTAGATGGACCACTGGTCTGATCCAGCAGGGCTCTTCTGATGTTCTTATGAAGGCCTCGGCCTCTGTGCCCTGTTGTTGGCCCTCCAGAGGAACTGGTTGGCCACCGTGTGAGACAGGAGGCTGGACGAGATGGACCACTGGTCTGATCCAGCAGGGCTTTTCTGATGTTCTTATTAAGGTCTCGGCCTCTCTGCCCTGTTGTTGGCCCTCCAGAGGAACTGGTGGACCACTGTGTGAGACAGGAGGCTGGACGAGATGAACCCCTGGTCTGATCCAATAGGGCTGTTCCAGTGTTTTTCTGTTCCCTCTTCAACTCGCACACCATGATCAGTCTTTGTGCTTTACAGAGTCTTTGGTCTGATCCCAGTGAGCCTCAGGCATATCCAACAAAGTGGAGTTGGTTTCTTCTCCCAAAACCAGGATTCTAAACCATGATTTATTCTAGCTGAGCATCCCTGTAGTCCTGGGAAGGAAGGAAACCCTAGTTTTGATAACGTTCCTGCATTCAGATGCTGGAGACTGGAGGTCGTTCAGAGCTAGTACGAACCTGGCTTATCGCTTTCCCCCTTTTTAATATCATAATCGCAGACTTTTGGATTTGGTGACTCTTCATTTTAACAAAGTGGTGTTAGATTCCTGAACCTGCCGTCTCTTAAAGCCTGTTTTCTGCGTCCCCGCCTTCAAAGTTGAGGCCAGAGTTCTTTCTAAGCTGAGTTAGTGTGAGCTAGCTCACAGTTTCTTAGTCTCTGGCTCACACATTTTTGCCTTAGCTCAGGAAGGATGGCTCCAGAGCAAACTAATTTATGCGGGAGCCAAATTGCTCGCTCACAACTTGAATGCCAGTAGCTCACAAAGTAGAATTTCTGCTCACAAGACTCCGCAGCTTAGAAGGAACATTGGGAGGCATGTGGTTCTTAGAGACAGGGCATTTTTCAGAGCCAGTTTGGTGTCGTGGTTAAGTGCACGGACTCTAACCTGGGAGAACTGGGCTTGGCTCCCCACGCCTCCACTTGCAGCTGCTGGATGACTTTGGGCAAGCCATAGTTCCGTCAGAGCTGTTCTCTCAAGAGCAGTTCTCGAAAGAGCTCTCTCAGCACCCCACCTACCTCACAGGGTGTCTGTTGTGGGGAGGGGAAGGGAAAGGAGTTTGTAAGCCGCTCTGAGACTCCTTTGGGTAGTGAAAGGTGGGGTATAAATCCAATCTCTTCTTCTTCTTCTTTTA
>NW_015164730.1:49136-49800 GCF_001447785.1 Gekko japonicus
ACCTCCCAGGGTGTCTGTTGTGGGGAGGGGAAGGGAAAGGAGTTTGTAAGCCGCTCTGATGCTTCTTTTGGTAGTGAAGGGCGGGGTATAAATACATCCTCTTCTTCTTCTTTTACCTCACAGGGTGTCTGTTGTGGGGAGGGGAAGGGAAAGGAGTTTGTGAGCCGCTCTGAGACTCCTTTGGGTAGTGAAGGGCGGGGTATAAATCCAATCTCCTCCTTCTTCTTCCTTCCCCTTGAGACTTACCTCGCATCTCCTTTACTGTCTTTCAGGCAGGCAGGCCAAAACAGGGCTTTGAACCCAGACTGTTAATGAGGGGTTTTATCTTTCCAGCTTCTCTGAATCGCCAGCTTTGTGGTCTGAGGTCCGTGGATCCTTTCATGCTGTTTTGTGATCCTGGGCCCCTTTTAACAGCTCGTTGTTTTTGTACCGGTAACTTAGAATTAAAATAATAAGTCGCCTCAAGCCTGACTCGGCTGAGGGGGACGTAGAGATCTCTTGTGTAAAGAAATAAGGCCGGCTTGTACTTGTCGTGTAAGCACATGAACATACGAAGCTGCCTTCCACTGAATCAGACCCCCCTGGTTCATCAAAGTCAGTGTTGTCTACTCTGACTGGAAACCACTCTCCAGGGACTCAGGCTGAGGTCTTTCCCATCCCCTCC
>NW_015164730.1:49815-51554 GCF_001447785.1 Gekko japonicus
GGGGATTGAACCTGGGACCTTCTGCATGCCAAGCAGAGGTTCTACCACTGAGCCAGGGTCTCAAGTCAAGGTCTTTCCCATCACCTACTGCCTGGTCCTTATAACTGGAGGTGCCGGGGATTTAACCTGGGACATTCTGCATGCCAAGCAGAGGCTCTACCATTGAGCCTGGGTCCCAGATCAAGGTCCTTCACATCACCTTCTGCCTCTTCCTCTTAATAGGAGCTCTTGGGGATTGAACCTGGGACCTTCTGCATGCCAAGCAGAGGTTCTACCACTGAGCCAGGGTCTCAAGTCAAGGTCTTTCCCATCACCTACTGCCTGGTCCTTATAACTGGAGGTGCCGGGGATTTAACCTGGGACATTCTGCATGCCAAGCAGAGGCTCTACCATTGAGCCTGGGTCCCAGATCAAGGTCCTTCACATCACCTTCTGCCTCTTCCTCTTAATAGGAGCTCTTGGGGATTGAACCTGGGACCTTCTGCATGCCAAGCAGATGCTCTACCACCGAGCCATGGTCTCAAGTCAAGGTCCTTCACATCACCTCCTGCCTGGTTCTTTTTAACTGGAGATGCCGGGGATTGAACCTGGGACCTTCTGCATGCCAAGCAGAGGTTCTACCACTGAGCCATGGCAAATCTGGATTGGTTTAATAACCAGAGCACGAGAGTGACCCCCGTACAGCATGTGACTTCTGCCTACGGCTCTCCTTAGTGCTGTTCTTGACCTGAAGCCGGGTGTCTCTTTGCCTTCTAGGACATCGACTTAGATCATTATGACATGAAGGAAGAAGAGCCCGTGGACGGGAAGAAGTCGGAGGATGACGGCATCGAGAAAGAGAATCTGGCCATCTTGGAAAAAATCCGGAAGAATCAGCGACAAGACCACCTAAACGTAAGTGGGTCTCAGGCGAGTAAGATCATTTCGGAGCAATGCGCGGAGTGGACGGGAAGAAGTCGGAGGATGACGGCATCGAGAAAGAGAATCTGGCCATCTTGGAAAAAATCCGGAAGAATCAGCGACAAGACCACCTAAACGTAAGTGGGTCTCAGGCGAGTAAGATCATTTCGGAGCAATGCGCGGACTCTAACCTGGGAGAACCGGGTTTGATCCCCCACTCCTCCACTTGCACCTGGCTGGATGACCTTGGGCAAGCCGTAGTTCTGACAAGAGCTGTCCTTGAAAAAGAGCAGTTTCTGCCAGAGCTCTCTCATCCCCACCCACCTCACAGGGTGCCTGTTGTGGGGAGGGGAAGGGAAAAGGATTTTGTAAGCTGCTCTGAGACTCCTTTCGGTAGTGAAGGGTGGGGTATGGTCCATCTAGTCCAGCATCCTGTCTCACCCAGTGGCTAGCCAGTTCCTGTCTCACCCAGTGGCTAGCCAGTTCCTGACTCACACAGTGGCCAACCAGTTCCTCTGGAGGGCCAAGAACAGGGCAGAGAGGCCGAGGCCTTCCCCTGATATTGCCTTCTGGCTCTGGGTCTCAGAGGATTAGTGCCTCTGAATGTGGAGGTTCCCCTCAGTCACCTCGGCTAGTCGCCAGGGATAGACTTCTCCTCCATGAATCTCTCTCATCCTCTTTTAATGCTTTTTATTTCTGTGGCCCTCACTACATCCTCTGGCAGCCAGTGGCCACATTCGAATCACTTTGGAAGGTGAGCTCCCCAATTTTAGGGCTGCCGGCTCTGGGTTGGGAAATACCTGGAAGTTGGGGGGGGGGGTTGGGACCTGAGGAGGGGA
>NW_015164730.1:52195-52955 GCF_001447785.1 Gekko japonicus
ACCCCGGGGAACTGCAATCCCCCGCGATCCCCCCCGAATCGACCTCTGAGTTGGACTCTCAAGATCTGCAACAGTCTGTCTTTCTTTCCAGGGCCATCTCTGCGATGAAGGGCAGAGAAGGTGGGATGTGTTATATGGGGGGGGGGGGGGCAACATGGGTGGGACTCAAGATCTGCAACAGTCTGTCTTTCTTTCCAGGGCCATCTCTGCGATGAAGGGCAGAGAAGGTGGGATGTGTTATATGGGGGGGGGGGAGGTCAACATGGCTATGGAGTTCAGTACAGCAGCCGGGAACCTGAAATTCGGGGGCAGGGGGCAGTATCGTTGGGCTAAAGAAATGGTCGCCAACTTACTGAGTTTGAATCTGCATGTGGGAATCCTACTGAAGGGAAAAGGCATCCTTTGTGTCAGGTGATTCCGAAAGCTGTTGCTCTAATCGTGAGCCGGTTTGGTGTAGTGGTTAGGAGCGCGGACTCTAATCCGGGAGAACCGAGTTTGATTCCCCACTCGTCCTCCACATGCAGCCGCTGGAGTGGCCTTGGGTCAGTCACAAGTTCTCTCAGAGCTGTTCTCTCAGGAGCAGTCCTCGAAAGAGCTCTCTCATCCCCACCTACCTCACAGGGTGTCTGTTGTGGGGAGGGGACTGGAAAGGAGGTTGTAAGCCACTCTGAGACTCCTTTGGGGAGTGATGGCAGGGTATAAATCCAATTTCTTCTTCTTTTTTTACCTCGCAGGGTGTCTGTTGTGGGAAGGGGAAGGG
>NW_015164730.1:53091-56553 GCF_001447785.1 Gekko japonicus
GAAAGAGTTGCTCGTAAGGAAAGTGAATATTTTGCAATCCAGAACACACGGTCAGGTCACCAGGAAATTCTGCTCTGCCTCTTTTGTTAGAGGTTTAGATTCTCACATGAGCATGGTTTTGTTTTGGGGTCTTTTTGCAACACCAGTTACCGCAAGCAATTGTTTGTACGGCTCCCGGTGACTCTTGTTTTCATCAGGGCCTGTGGGGAATTGAGCCTTTTCCGTCTGTTCCTTTGCAGGGTGCCGTCTCGGGGTCCGTGCAGGCGTCGGATCGACTTATGAAAGAACTCCGGGACATTTACCGGTCACAGAGCTACAAGACAGGTGCGTGGCCTGAATGTTGGCGAGACGGCGTAAAAGCGCTACCGTATTTGTCAGTTATATTTTCTTTCTTCAACAACAGTTCAGAAATACCCCGAAACCTGTTTTGTTCTTTTATAAATAAATCATTATTTGTGTAAACTTATCCCCGAAATCAGAACAGTCCTTCCTCAGGGCCACATACTCCTCTGAAGCGCCCAGACGCAGGGTCATTCTACCAAAAGAGAGAGATTTGGATTTTTTAATTCCCGGTGGCAGCAGAAATCTACTAAATTCATGTACAGAGAGTGTGGTTTAAAGGAGAAACGGTCTCCCCAATAAGCGAGGACGCCGCACAGGGCTACCCCAGTCTGCTTCTCCCAGTTAGGCCGGGTCGTCTAAATACTGCCATGGGGAATGCACCCTTAAGAAGCTTGCTCTTAATCGCCCCCAGGGTGTATAGGTGTAAGCTTTTTTCAAAGAACGCTAATCCCACGGAGGAGAGAGGGGTGTGTGTATGCTCAGTCCTGGCCAAGGCCCTTTATCGACCAGCGTGTGTTGGGAAGAGCACGGCTGCGGAAAGAAGAGTTGTTCAGCTGTGTGTCCCACTGGCATACGGCGTCTCCGTCTTTTAGACCTTTGTGTCGCTCAGATGCTGATATCCCCAAAGAGAGGCAGTTCACAGAACAGAGAGACAGAGCAAGCAGAATTCCTACATTGGTTGGCACAGAAGTGTAGCCAGCATGGTTAAGAGCAGCGGACTCTAATCTGGAGAGCCGGGTTTGATTCCCCACTCCTCTTCCCCATGAAGCCCGCTGGGTGATCTTGGGCCAGTCACCGTTCTCTCAGAACTCCCTCAGCCCCCCCTGCCTCACAAGGTGCCTGTTGTGGGGGGAAGACGGGAAAGGGATTGTAAAGCAGCTTTGAGACTCCTTAAGGTACAGAAAAGTGGGGTATATAAAAAACAACTCTTCTTCTTCTTGGAGAGCCAGTTTGGTGTAGTGGTTAAGGGTGCGGACTCTAATCTGGGAGAACAGGGTTTGATACCCCACTCCTTCACATGCAGCTGCTGGCATGACCTTGGGTCAATCATAAGTTCTTTCAGAGCTGTTCTCTCAAGGGCAGTTCTCGAGAGAGTTCTCTCAGCCCCACCTGCCTCACAGGGTGTCTGTTGTGGGGAGGGGAATGGAAAGGAAGTTTGTGAGCCGCTCTGAGACACCTTTGGGTAGTGAAGGGCGGGGTATAAATCCAATCTCTTCTTCTTCTTTTACCTCACAGGGTGTCTGTTGTGGGGACGGGAAGGGAAAGGAGATTGTAAGCTGCTCTGAGACTCCTTTGGGTAGTGAAGGACCGGGCATAAATCCAATTTCTTATTTTTCTTCCTTTGCTGCTTTAAAAAAAAAACTTAGATGAACACACTTGGACTAAAACAAACCGAGTCCGGTGGCACCACAAAAGCTCACATCTTGAATAAATCTTTTTCGGCCTTCAGGGTGCCCGACTGGACTCTAAATTTGTTCTACTGCTGCAGACCAACACGGCTGACCCCCTGGATCTATCTTCACACTTGGACTATTTCCCCATGTTCCTGCCTCCTTACACAGAGTTCTTCCTGTCTCCCCGGGGCCCCTGTGGGTTCTCACGAAACGATGTGAGTCCACCTCAGCCAAGCGGCGTTTCCATTTCCAGAATGGAAAATGCACACGAACAGTCAGTGGCCCAGAGCCTGTTCCCTTAGCAAATGGAATATTCGTGAACATTCCGTGGGAGCACATATCCTCCCCTACCCAGTGCCGGAGTGAGCCAGAATAGCGTTTCTCACAAAGGGGTTTAATCGAGTCACCTCCTAATCCATCTTTCTCTGTTTCCACAGGGATTTATTCAGTGGAGTTGGTGAATGACAGCTTGTACGAATGGCATGTAAAACTTCTCAAGTAAGTTTCCCACCCCGGAAACTCCGTCTTAAATCTGTGGCTTTAACGATTGATGTGTACAAACAAGGCAATTTTTACATGTTTGTTGGTTTATTCTATAGTCCACCTTTTCTCGCTGAGTTGAAAATGGTGGCAAGCTCTTGGAAATCTATTTGGCTTGACTTCATGTTCTCCTTCTTCCTCTTTCCTTTGTCATAATATCCAGGGTGGATCCCGACAGCCCGTTACATAGCGACCTTCAAGTCTTAAAAGAGAAAGAAGGCGTAGAATATATTTTACTCAACTTTGCTTTTAAGGTAAGGAGGAAGCGGTTGACGGGATGGGTGGGTAGAACTTCCTGAGCTGTTCAAAGCCAGGTCTTGTGCAGCGTCATGTGGGAAGTTATTCCGGAGATTAATTTGGGGGCAAAGGGTCCACGGGATCCTGTTTCCAGAATGAGTAATTGGAAGAAGGAGTATACAGAGTTCCTAAAATCTTGGATCTGCTTCTTGTTAGAGAGCCAGTTTGGTGTAGTGGTTAATCGCGCGGACTCTAATCTGGGAGAACCGGTTTTGATTCCCCACTCCTCCACTTGCACCTGGCTGGATGACCGTGGGCAAGCTGTAGTTCTGATAAGAGCTGTCTTTGAAAAAGAGCAGTTTCTGTCAGAGCTCTCTCAGCCCCACCTACCTCCCAGGGTGTCTGTTGTGGGGAGGGGGAGGGAATGGAATTTGTAAGCTGCTCTGAGACACCTTTGGGTAGTGAAGGGCGGGGTATAAATCTTCTCTTCTTGTTTTTAGGATAACTTTCCCTTTGACCCTCCGTTTGTGAGAGTGGTTTCTCCGGTGCTTACTGGCGGGTAAGTCAGTCCCCCCCCTCCCCGCCAAAGAAAATCAGATACTATGTTCTTTGAGAATCGCAATCTTGCTGGGACGTGAGGTTTTAGCAAATAGATTTCTCGATTCCCTGCTACTACACAGTAAACCTGAACCCACCCACTGAGATAAAAAGGACACTCCATTGCCTACGCAAGGAGAGAAGTGCTTTTTGGAATGTCTTAAGGACAGGGGTTTTTGTTCCAATAAATGCTTTCAAAATATTTTACTATAAGAAGATAAGCAGAGCCCTGCTGGATCAGACCAGTGATCCACCTAGTCCAGCCTTCTGTGTCACACAGTGGCCAATCAGTTCCTCTGGAGGGCCAACAACAGGGCATAGAGGCCAAGGCCTTCCTAAGAACATCCGAAGA
>NW_015164730.1:56600-57005 GCF_001447785.1 Gekko japonicus
GCTGGATCAGACCAGGGGTCCGTCTAGTCCAGATCCTGTCTCACACAGTGGCCAGCCAGTTCCTCTGCAGGGCCAGAAACAGGGCACAGAGGCCGAGGCCTTCCCCTGATGCGGCCTCCTGGCTCTGGGATTCAGAGGCTGACTGTCTCTGAACGTGGAGGTTCCCTTTAGTCACCATGGCTACTAGCCACCGATAGACCTCTCCTCCATGAATCCGTCTCATCCTCTTTCCAAGCTGTTTCTTCCCGTGGCCCTCACGACATCCTCTGGCGGCCCATTCCCCATTTGAGTCACTCGTGTAAAGATGTCTTTTTGTCCGTCCTGAACCTACTGCCCATCAGCTTCATTGGATGCCCTCGAGGTCTAGTCTTTTGGGAGCAGGAGAGAAATTTCTCTCTGCCCACT
>NW_015164730.1:57435-69586 GCF_001447785.1 Gekko japonicus
AGTGGCAGAGCCTCTGCTTGGCATGCAGAAGGTCCCAGGTTCCATCCCCGGCATCTCCAGTTGAAAGGACCAGGCAGGAGGGGATGGGAAAGACCTCCGCCTGAGACCCTAGAGAGCTGTAAAGAGGGGCTGTGGCTCAGTGGTAGAGCCTCTGGTTGGCATGCAGAAGGTCCCCGGTTCAATCCCCGGCATCTCCAGTTAAAAAGGACCAGGCAGGAGGTGATCGGAAAAACCTGAGCCAGAGACCCTGGAGAGTCAATGCCAGCCTGAGTAGACAATACTGACCCAGCTTCAGTATAAGGCAGCTTTGTGAGTGTTCATGTGTAATGATCTGAGCCCCTGGCTCAGTGGCAGAGCCTCTGCTTGGCATGCAGAAGGTCCCCGGTTCAATCCCCGGCATCTCCAGTTCAAAGGGCCAGGCAGGAGGTGCTGGGAAAGACCTTGACCTGAGACCCTGGAGAGCCGCTGCCAGTCTGAGTGGAGAATACCGACTCTGATCCAGGGGTCTGATTTAGTAGAATCTTCCTGTGTGTTCATGTGTGCCCAGCTGTGTGTGCTCACAGGGTTGATGGAAGGAGGGGAAGAGAAAGTCACAAAGACCACCATGAGCCCTTTGGGGGAAGCACGGGCTTAGAATGTGATAGATAAATTATGGTTTGTATGGAAGGCAGCAGTTTCTCACCATGCTCTCGACATGCTTTTTTCTGTCTTACAGGTATGTGCTCGGCGGAGGTGCATTATGCATGGAGCTTCTCACTAAGCAGGTGAGCGCAGAGGCGGAATCTCACCCTGAACCACTCGCTCCCGTGCCATTGTGGGTCGGGCATAGGGCTCCCAAACAGGGCTCCCTCTAAGCTGTGGAGTCCCATGAGCAAAACTTCTCCTTTGTGAGCCCCTGGCATTAAAGTTGCGAGCGAGCGAGTTGGCTACTTGCATAAATCAGTTTGCTCTGGAGCTGTCCTTCCTGAGCTAAGACAAAAAATGTGTGAGCCGGAAGCTAAAAAAACTGTGAGCTGTGTTGGTTTTATTTTCCCCCACTGCTCTTCAGGGGCGTAGCCAGAAAATGTTGATTGGTGGGGCAGGGACCGGGGTGGTGGGCCAGGGGCACAGGGAACTTAATTGGATTAAGAGCAGACAAACAAATCACAACAGCCAAATGATACCATTATTTTGACCGACCATAATCGAATAAAACCCTGACTTTTTGCTCTCTTTTTAAAAAATCATGACTGGCGGCTCTTCAAACGAGAATTTGTAGCCATTCACCCCAGCCAGTGTTCCCTCTAAGCTGAGTTAGAGTGAGCTGGCTCACAGTTTTTTAGCCTCCGGCTCACACCTTTTTGTCTCAGCTCAGGGAGGAGGGCTCCAGAGCAAACTGATTTATGCAGTAGCCAAATCGCTCGCTCACAACTTTAAGGCCAGTAGCTCACAAAGTAGAGTTTTTGCTCACAAGACTCCGCAGCTTAGAGGGAACATTCACCCCAGCCCCCCTCCATGAGCTGCTGCCGCAAACAGGACTCTCGGCTTGAGTCGGGCAATGATCCGTGGTGCTTACCGGGCTCCAGGAATCGAGGATTTTAAATGCAGGCTGCGGGCAGGGTGTGTCCTACCTGAATTAATACCCAAATAAATATTTTTCAAACATGGTTTCTGGCCGCAGGACTCGTGGGGCGTGGCTGTTTAAATGAGGGGGCGTGGCCCCACTACGCCCCACGATCGCTCTTCTTAGTGTGTTGTTTTCAAATCGGCCCTCTCCTCCCCGTCTCTTGGGCTTTCTCTGTGTGTGCGGCAACACCTGCTGGGACTTCCATTTTGTAATTGACACCCCCCCCCCCAGTTTGTCACAATTTATAAGGTGTCCACAGGCTTAAAAAGTTTAGGGACCCCTGCCCTAGAAGAACAGAGCCGAATCAGCCCCAAAGGCTGAACAGAAGCGAGGCCGTTCATTCCGATATGAGTGCAATTAGCCAAGAGGAGGTCTGTTGGGGGGGGGGGCTCATATCCTGCCGATTCCTGAGTGCCGTCCCGTGCTGGAGTTTCCCTTCTCTTGTTTTCCTTCCAGGGCTGGAGCAGTGCCTACTCCACGGAATCGGTCATCATGCAGATCAACGCTACACTGGTCAAAGGCAAAGCCAGGGTTCAGTTTGGAGCAAATAAGGTAGCTCTAGCACAGGGCGGTCTTGATTGCACCTTAGGGAGCGTGCTGGGGGGGGGGTTTGCATCGTAGTGGTGTGTGTGAACAAGATCTTGGGGTACGGGTGGACCATAAGTTAAATAGGAGCCGCCAGTGTGATGCGGCAGCAAAAAAGGCTAATGCGATCTTGGGGTTTATCAACAGAGACGTGACATCCAAATGGCAAGATGTCATAGTCCCGCTGTACACTGCATTGGTCAGGCCGCACCCAGAGTATTCTGTGAACACGGCTCTCCTCTGAAACTATTTAACAGGATCAGATGACCAACTATGAGCTATAACTATGAGCTATGATCAGGGGCCTGGAGGCTGAGCCCTGTGAGGAAAGGCTGAGGAACTTGGGAATGTCCAGTCTGGAGGAGAGGAGGTTGAGGGGGGACAGGTTTGCTCTCTTGAAGTATCTGAAGGGCTTTCACTTGGAGGAGGGCAGGGAGCTGTTCCTGTTGGCAGCAGAGGAGAGGACTCGCAATAATGGGTTGAAATTAAGGGCGGGAAGGTACTGGCTGGATCTTAAGGAAAACTTTTTTTACAGGAAGAGTTGTTCAACAGTGGAACCAGCTGCAGCAGGGGAGCTCGCCAGCCACCTCCCTAGGCGGCTGATTCCACTTTTGCACAACTCTGACTGTACAGAACAGCTCCCTGCCCTCCTCTAAGTGACAGGTCGACAGATGTCGCAGCCAGATTGCCCTCACGGCGCTTCTCTGCCTTCTGGCTAAGATCGAGTGTGGAAAGGCTAGCATCCAGGAGCGGCTTAGAGACCGACCGGATTTTCCGGGCACAAACGTTCGAGAGTCAAAGGAGGCTCCCTTTGTCAGATAGCCCACAACATCTGTTACCTGGCAAAGAGAGCGTTGCCGCTCAAAACCAGGGTGGTGTCCAAAGCGCCACTGAATCCCAATCTGGCTCTTCTGCTGCCGACCAACACGACTCCCCTTTGAAAATACTTTTAGGGGTTTCATCTCTCTTGTTTTGCTACCCCGACTCCAACCCGGTCAGCATCGTTGTCCTCCCGTTGCAGTAGCAAGGCTCAGAGGGGACTGTGCAAGACCACCTGGTGAGCTCATTGCAGAGGCGGGATTTGAACTCGGAGACGTCCCAGTTTGCCTGGTGTAAGCTCTCGAGATCTCGCGAAGGGAGCTTTGACACTCGGAAGGCTCATGACCTGAAAATACCCTCGGTCTACCCAGGGGCGGATCTACTCTTGAGGCCCCGAATCCTGGAGTGGCCCCGAAGCTACTTCTTTGTTTAACGAGTGAATTTTTCCAACGAAATCCATGGATTTTTTTAAAAGTGGTTGTTATTAAAATAAGGCTATTTCAGTGACAGAATCGTAAGCCAGTGAGCCGAAGTACTCAATACTGACCTTAGAATATGCTCCAGTTCCCATTTCGTATGGTCTCAAAACGTCCCTGTAATTGGCAAGATTTCAGAATTTCCTTGGGGGCTCGCAACACCCGAACCCCCCCAGCTGTATGTGCTCGCCAGAACCTATTCGTAGCCTACATTTTAAAAAATTGTGGCGATCTGCCATGGGACCCCATAGAAGAAGATAACAGCGGTTACCCAGACCTCGTTGCTGGTGGGAAGGGGCTCACTGTATGGCCCATTTTCAAGGGCCGGATACGAAATTACAGTCACGAGAGTCTGACCCACAAATCCAGGTAGCCAACGAGACAGACAAAGAAAATATTTTCTATATCTTGTCTCCAATAGACACTACATTACAATGAACAAATTTCAACAAATGGGTAAGAAAATCCTTGCGTAAGGTAACGTCGTCTCCGGATTTTATAACAATGTTTCAGCAAATGGATCTTCTTCAGGAAATATTCTAGAAAGTAGTACAAGAGTTCTCATGCTCCCAGATGCCTGGGATCAGTGTCTTACCACTAAATGCATTCTATTATTCCTGATTCTGTGTATAGCACTTTATGAGCATGAAAACCCTTGTACTACTTTATAGAATATTTCCTGAGGAAGATCCGTTTTTTGAAACGTCGTTATAAAATCCGGAGACGACGGTGATGTGTCCTTACACGAGGATTTTCTTACGACTTGATGGAATTTGTTCATTGTTATGTAGTGTTTAGGGGCTGCGGTGGCTCAAGGGGTTAAGACACTGAACTGCAGATCGGAAGGTCGGTAGTTCAGCAATTCAAGACCCGAGTGCCGCAAGACGGAGTGAGCTCCCGTCTCTGGCCCCAGCTCCTGCCAGCCTAGCAGTTTGAAAGCAAGACATTGCAAGTAGATAAGTAGGTACCGCTTCAGTGGGAAGGCAACAGTGTTCCGTGCGCCTTGGTGTTTAGTCATGCCGGCCACATGACCACGGAAATGTCTTCGGACAGCGCTGGCTCTTTGGCTTGGAAACGGAGATGAGCACCGCACCCCTAGAGTCGGGTTCGACTGGCTTTTGAGCAAGGGAAACCTTTACCTTTACCTATGTAGTGCTTATTGGCAGCTATAGAAAATATTTTCTTCGTTAAGTCTTGCTGACTATCTTGATTGGTGGGTCAGGCTATCACGACTGTTTTCTTAGTATTCGTTTCCAGACAAGGTCACGATTGTCCACATTTGTCTTGCCATTTTCAAGGGCTCCACCCACCCCCTGTTCTCCGCCATTTGGGCCTCGGGGTCCTTGCAAGGGCAGCAGGGCCCTTTGGACCTCGTTGGATGTTGCCCTATTGTTGCTGGTGGAGAAGGCCCCCCCCCAAGAGTGCAAGTTTCAGTGTCCCAAAAATGTAGGTCCGCCACTGGGTCTCTCTCCAAGGTGCTCCTGGACTGTAGCCCGTCTGACACCTGGTCTTTCCCAGAAGGCCGAGAAGCGACGCGAGGGCAATCCTGCAACATGTGTCACCCCGTGGATTACCAGGGTTGGTTCGGCTGATCTGACAAGCCAGCCTTATTCCTGCCGACCAATATGGCTGCCCTCTGAAACTGTGTACCCATGGGATGGGCAAAGACCCTGACTCGGGCCCGCTTGTCCCGCGTCCTAAGCCCGGGACTGGATAAGTTCAGATGGATTTGTAACTGCGTCTGCTTCTGCGTGGTTTCCTGGGATCAGCACTAAAGCCCGGCGCCTTCCTTTTTCTCTCTCTCCCTTCCAGAACCAATATAACCTAGCAAGAGCACAGCAGTCGTATAAGTCTCTAGTACAGCTACACGAGAAAAATGGTATGTATGGTAGGTACGGCGTGATAAAATACGTAGTTTTGGAAGTATGAGCCTCAGAAGGAGACAGAGACACCCCTCCGGGCAAAACAGCAACAAAAAGTGATCTCGAAAGTCGCTTCATTCTCGATGGCTCAGTTCAGACGTTAACGTGGTTTGTTTGTGAACCATGGCTGGCGGGTGAGAAACCAGATTCGGCTCTGCGGGTGATGGTTCGAACCCCGGTTTGCCTCGACAGATGCCAGCAGCTTTCCCTTAAGATCAAGGATCTCAAAAAAAACCCCCAAAAAAACCTGTTTGGAGGGTTTCAATAATATGAAGACATAAACTTCTCTAATAGAAGGAGAATTTTGTATCACATTTGTATAATTGTATTTTTGTAATTCTGAGTGTTGTCTGCACAAATGTGCAGTTTTTTGCCCTGGTTTACAGCAGGGAATCAGTTTGTATGGAACCCGCGAGTAATTGCATGGACTTTTCCAGTTGGGGAAATCGATTTTTTAACCCTGGGATTCTGCATCTCTGAGGCGCCATCATTGGTCCAAACGGCATTTGGTCCAAATCATCCAGGCACTGTTTTAGGGGTTGGCACCCAACTAGGGCGTGGATCCAGTTGGTGTAGGCAGGGCTTTTTTTGTAGAAAAAACCAGCAGGAACTCATTAGCATAATAGGCCATACCCAACATCAGGAACTCATTAGCATATTAGGCCACACCCCTGACAGCACAGCTCATTCACATATTAGGCCACACCCCCATGTTGCGAGTGTGCGGCTCCTGGCAGGGTGGCTGGGAAAGCGAAGGGGAGGTGTGCGTGCCTTCCCGATTGGTCTTCCCTTCCCTAGCCTGTGTTCCCCTCCCTGGGTAGGCTTGAGGTGGGGGGAAGCAAAGAAAGAAAGCAACATTAACTTTAAATGTGTTTTCTAAGTCTCTTCTCCAAGCCAAGCCAGCCAGCACGGGGGTCTTGGAGGACACATTTAAAGTTAAAGTTGCTTTCTTTCCACTTCTCCCACCCTCCCCCATCTATTTGCTTTCTTTCCACTTTCTCTGTCTCTCTCTCTGTCTCTCAGTCTCTGTCTCTCTCTCTCTGTGTCTCTCTCCCCCCCCTCCCCAGCTAAAGTTAAATGTGTTCTCCAAGCCCCACCACATCGGCAGACTGGCTTGGCTTTAGAAGGCATTTGTCTCTTTTAATTTAATATTCACATTTGCATGTTTTTCATTTAAAACGTGTGTTTTCCTGTCTTGGGGCTCTCAAACAGCTGACATTCATTCTATGTGGCTCTTACGTTAAGCAAGTTTGGCCACCCCTGGTGTAGGCACATTGTGCAGATTGTTCAAATCCAGACACACGAAGAGCCATATCCTTGAAACCCTTTCCTTTGCACAGACTTAAGTGGACGTTCAGAGCGTTGGCACTGTAACGGTATCTTGTTGTACGGTACGGCCATCTCTTGTCAAGAAGAGAACGGGCCTTGGTCATTGCTACTGAATTCTCACAGATCGCCGGTCCTTTGTGTTTCCCGCAGGCTGGTTCACACCTCCAAAAGAAGATGGTTAATTGGGTGGACTTTGTGTGTCCTGGACCAACGTCGGCGCGAAAAAAGACGTCCCTTCCGACACAGATTCAAGCTACGAATGCCCTTGTAACAGCCATAACTGAAGATTCTAGCTAATAGATAATAGTTGGGTAATCTGTTGACCGATGCATCCAGTATAAGTTAACAGCCGTACAGTTCTGCTCCTGCTGCTGTGTACCTTGGACCGAACAGTTTGCTGTTATCGCCCTTGTGGATGACACCTTACTAAGGGGCCGAACTTCCCGCCTTTCTTCTTTTTCCCCAAGCATAAGATTCTTCAAAAACCAGGCTGTTGGCTTACTAAAACGTCAATCAGTAGGAGACGTCCTATCCCATGATTTTGTATGCACTTTCTCCCCGCCCCCCCCCCGGATAGCAGAGAAAGGCAATATATTTTATTTACAGCCAACCAACTTCTAACAATGTTAGTTTAGGGATAGGTTACAAAGCTTCCGCCCCACCCCAGTCTCGTTAAAAATCGTATATATTTCCCCCCTCCCCTCCGGCCTAAAACTGAAAGCATTTGTAGTGTTGCCAAATTCAACTGATATATAGGAAGACTGTATGTTCGAATAATTAAACACACACACACACCGCGGCTGTGTCGAAGATAATGAACCGTCTCCAGAAAGAGCCGCTCGTTGGATGTCGCACTGCTCTAAAGTGAAGCCAGCCTGTGCCGATCAGAACTTTTCGACTAGTCGATTCCACTGGGGCGTCAGTTTTCTAGCCGGGCGGCTCTGCTCTTCGGCGCCCGTCGCCCCCTTCACGGGAAGAGGGGGTCGTAGGTCACAAAGCTTGAAGTTATTTAAGGAGTACTAGGAAACCTCTCGTGTAGGCATTCAGTTCTGTCGTGACGGGATCGTTGCAATCCTTTGTGGACTTCACGGACTTCTCAAGCGATCGGCAGAAATCGAGAAGCAAAAAAATAAAACGGAGGGAGGGGTTTTAAGCGAAAGTGACCGGAGCGAATTCCAGGAACCTCTCGATTCCGAATTTCTTTTTACAGAGTTGCCATAGCCGTGCCCGTGGTTTCGCCGCAAAGCTCATGGGAATTGCCGTTCCTTTTAGGAAATGAATCTGGGTTGGTAACGACTGATATGTATCCTCCTTGCCTTACCTTTTAAAAAAAAGAATAATAATAAAATCAGGGTCAGGGCTTTGTTTGGTAATTCTTCTGTTTGCAGGCATTGAATTAAAGGTGTAAGCACTTTTTTAAAGTACAGCATGGTCTCTTCTCTCTGCCCCCGTTTGAAAGATATCGAGAGTATTCTTTTCTTCGGTGCCCAAGGGGGCTGTCAGGTGTTTTGTTTGTTTGCGCTGGGTTTTCTTTTCCACTTGGAAGAAGGATTTACAAGGATTTTTAGCCCGGTGAAAGACTGTTTCTCGGAATGCTTGTAGACGGCTTCCTGGCCCCTCTGCTTTATTTGGTTGTACGCATTTAAAATCCTGTTAACTCCAAGGCCGAATTCTGTAAACCTTTTTGGGTTTTTTTTTACAGCTCCTTTTAAATCCTGAGGCTATGACCATTTCTTTTTTTGGAATATATTATTCAGTTCTTTAATATCCCAATGGACTAGCAGAACAACAGGTACACCCTTGGCTATGCTTTTTTTTAGTTTCACTTTTTTCATGGCAGAATTATTTGGTGGTATACGGTAATCTATAAACTTGCATCAAGTTTATGAATAAAAAAACCATTTTAAGAATTCTGTTTCTGGTTAGTTATCTCTGTGTTAAGATGGCTTTTCAACTGCTTGGAGCGTAGCGTTTTTCTCGACACCGGTGCCTGTAAAGATGAAAAGAAGGATTTGCTTTTAGATTTTTTTTATCACGTGCTGTAAGTTTAACATTAAATAATATATGTCAAGGGTGGAGCTAGCTGCTTGATTCTTAAGAGACTGGGCTTCTTTAAGTAATGCTACCTCCTCCTGGCTGTTGCTTGGCGAGGTTCCTAAAATATTAATCCAAAGCAGGTAGAGATCTCATTCCCAAACAAAATGTCTTTGTGCCGCTTTTATACCTAGTCTTTCTCCCCAACGAGCCCTGAGTGTCTTACATCATGAAGAAGTGAGCAGTGACTCACAAAAGCTCCTCCCCTGCCGCATATTTTGTGAGTCTTTAAGGTTCTCCTGGACTCTTGCTCTTTTCTACTGCTAGAATGTGAGTCTGTCTGTCCTTCTATCTTGGAGAGGGGAGTGATTTCAGACAGAGGGACTCCCATTCTAGCCGTATCCGAAGAAGTGAGCAGCGACTCACCAAAGCTCCTCCCCCTGCCACAAGTTTTGTTCGTCTTCAAGGTGCTCCTGGACTCTTTGCTCTTTTCTACTGCTAAACTACGAGTCCACCTGTCCTTCTTTCTTGGAGAGTGAAGTGATTTCAGACAGAGGGACTCCCGTTCTAGCTGTATCTGAAGAAGTGAGCCGTGACCAATGCTCCCTCTAAGCTATGGAGTCTTGTGAGCAAAAATTCTGCTCTGTGAGCTACTGGCGTTAAAGTTGTGAGCGAGCCGTTTGGCTAGTGCATAAATTAGTTTGCTCTGGAGCCGTCCTTCCTGAGCGAAGGCAAAAAAAATAAAAATGGGTGAGCCAGAGGTTTAAAAACTGTGAGCTAGCTGACACTAACTCAGCTTGGAGGGAACACTGGCTGTGACTGACAAAGGCTCCTTCCCTGCCACAAATGCTGTTAGTCTTCCAGGTGCTACTGGAGTCCAATGTTCCCTCTAAGCTGTGGAGTCTTGTGAGCAAAAAAATCCATTTTGTGAGCTACTAGCATTAAAGTTGTGAGCGAGTGGTTTGGCTACTGCATAAATTAGTTTGTTCTGGAGCCCTCCTTCCTGAGCTGAGACAAAAATGTGTGAGCTGGAGGCTAAAAAGCTGTGAGCTAGCTCACAGTGACTCAGCTTAGAGGGAACATTGCGTGGAGTCTGGCTCTTTTCTGTTGCTAGACTATGAGTCCATCTGCCCTTCTATCTTGGAGAGTGGAGTGGCTTCAGGCAGATGGACGCCCATTCTAGCTGCATCCGAAGAAGTGAGCGGTGTGACTCACCAAAGCTGCTTACCCTGCCACAAATATGGTTAGTTATTCAGGTGCTCCTGGACTTTTGCTCTTTCCTCCTGTGAGGTGGGTTAGGCTGAGAGAACACGCCTGGCCCAAGGTCACTCAGTGAGTTTCCAAGGCACAAGTGGGGATTCACACCTGGGCCTCCCAAGTTTGACACTCCCGGCCACTGCACACCACACTGGTTCTCTGAGTCCGTGAGAAGCAGATTTCCTTCTCTGGCATTGTACATTCTGGCATTGCTGGGCAGTGGATCTATATGGAGTTTAAAACTAAAATGCACAGAGGATAGGTCTATCAGTGACTACAAGCCACGGTGAATCAAGGGAACCTCCATGTCCAGAGGCCACAGATCTCTGAATATCCAGGTATGTGAGTGGCCCAAGGTCACCCCGCAAGCTTCAAGGCCAGAACGGGGGATTTGAACTTGGAGTCTCCCGGATTCTAGTCTGACCCTCACGCCACCACACCACACCGGCTGCCTCTCATCAGAGGGTGCAAGCACAGAGAGCGTGCAACCAGGATGTCAGGCAGGGCTCATCGAGGTCCATGCCGGTGTTCCCTCTAAGCTGTGGGGTCTTGTGAGCAAAAGTTCTACCTTGTGAGCTCCTGGCATTCAAGTTGTGAGCGAGGGATTTGGCTGCTGCATACGTTAGTCTGCTCTGGAGCCCTCCTTCCTGAGCGGAGACAAAAAAAGCAGCCATTTTCTCCAGGGGAACTGATCTCTGTCGCCTGGAGACCAGTCGTGATTCCAGGTTTCCAGCCACCCCCAGGAGTTTAGCAAACAATATAGAACACCATAACAAGAGAACTGGCAGCTTAAGAAAAACAGTGATGTTACGGGTTCAACATACAAATTACGATTTACCACTATATCAGTTTTAACAACTCATAAGTTTCCAGTTAGAATATGGTCTCTGGGTATGCAGGAAGTTCAGCCCAAATGAACAGACTTAAAGTGTACAAGGGATCCAAACTCCAAGTCTCTGAACATACAGAAATGTTCTTCCTAGATCACAAAAAAAGAAAAGCTCTGGGACTGGCTTATTAGGAATGGATGTTCCACCTATTCAGACTGCATTCTAAATGGAAACTCATGAGTTATTAAAACTGATATATTGGTAAATTGCTTATGAAATAGAATTATATACACACACATATATATATATATATACACAAAACATTTTATTCAATTTTTAAAAATATTTAATAAAAATATTTATAAAAATTATATTTTATAAAACAGAATTAATAGGATCACTGTTTTCCTAAGCTGCCAGTCTTCTGGTCACAGTGCTCTGTATATGCCACTTGCCGCGTGATTCTCTCATTTGGTGTTATAATACCTCCTGGAGGTTGGCGAACAACTTTTGACAGGGCCACGGTTGGACATTTCCGGGCACGGCCCCCAAAGGAAGCCTCTCCCTCACTCGGCTTCGGGCCTGGTATTTAAAATTAATCCCTTATGTCTTCCCCCCCCCCCTTCCAAGAATTGTTAAAACGCTCCCTTTCAGACACGCTCCCCGTTTCAGCCGGAAATTGTCCTTTTTTGCCGCTCTGGTTGTTGCTGGGATAAGAGAGATCGGGCCACTTCCGGTCCAAATTTCACATAATAGCACCGGCGCCTAGAGAGGCGTCCAAAGACTCCGCTCAGGGCCAAGGAAGACTCGGCCGGAAATCTCGCCTCCAGCCTCCCGCCCCTTCCGCTCTAGAGTGCCGGCGGACCTCTGTGGTGCGGCGCAGGGCGCTGTGTTGATGACGTGCTCGGGGCGCGCCTGGACTTCAGGCTTCTTCTTCGCCGCCTGGGACGACCTTTGGCCCCGGCTGGTTGCTAGGCGACGGGCGAGGCCTGGACGGACCTGCGGCGACCATGGAGCCCGACCCCAAGGCCTTCTACGTCCTGAGCAATCTGGCCGAGGTGGTGGAGCGAATCCTGGCCTTCCTGCCCACCAAAGCCCTCCTGCGGGCGGCTTGGTGAGGGCCGGCCCCGCCGACGCCGCTCGGATGGGACGGGGAAGGGAAGGGAAGGGGGGGCGCCTGCAAGGGTGGGGGGCTTGTTCTCTGCGCTTCTTTCCCCGCCTCTGGGACCTGGGAACACCCTCCCCTCCGGAATTACAGCTCCAGACTACACAGATCAGATCCCCTGGAGGAAA